>NC_069502.1:256227807-256315307 GCF_027579735.1 Bombina bombina
TTTGTCCAAAAAAAAAAGAATCTACTGCTTATTTGAAATTCCGAGTAAGTGCTATTGCATTGTCTTTATTATGCACTTGTTATTTATGTGATTCTACTGCATTGAGTGGTCCTTTCTTTAACAAAGGATATCACAAGGATGAAGCAAAATTTTGATAATATAATTAAAATGAAAAGTTGTTTAAACTGCATGCTCTTTCTTAATCACAAAATATTTTTTTGGGGTTTCATGTCCCTTTAAAGCTTTGGGACTTCTGCCCTGCTGACTGATTTTTTCTTTTACCACCCCTGCCCGCCTGCCTCCCTGCTTCAAACCCTCCCACCTCCAAATATCTGCGGTCACTGTCGCATCTTCTCAGTTCCCTCTGGGACTTCTGCCCTGCTGACTGATTTTTTTCTTTTACTGCCCCTGCCCGCCTGCCTCCCTGCTCCAAACCCTCCCACCTCTATATATCTGCGGTCGCTGCCGCATCTTCTCAGTCCCCTCTGGGACTTCTGCCCTGCTGACTGATTTTTTCTTTTACCGCCCGCCTCCCTGCTCCAAACCCTCCCACCTCTCTATATCTGCGGTCGCTCCAAAGGCAAGCTTGTCAGCGCCCGTCCGCGCCTGGACCGCACCCAACGCCACGAACCATGACCTCTGCACCCGCCACCGCTATGATGCCAGCATCCTCTGCTCTCTGAATACCGATAGATCATCAGCATGCCCACCTCGCATCCCCGACGAACACCAGAGGACCATTCACCTGCTGCAACTACTCCACCTCCCTCCTGATCACAAACCTACCAAACAACCCTCACACAAACAGCTGCGAGAATCTCAACTGCATCCTCCTCAACACCTGCTCCATCCACAAGTACGCCGTCAAAATCTGGAACCTATTCGACTCCACCTCCCCAGATGTCGCCTTCCTCACCGAGACCTTGCACATCAGCCCCAGACATCGCCATCGCCATTCCCCGACAGTTACAAAATCTCCCACAACGACGCAGCAACCGACCTGGAGGAGGCATAGCCATCATCCACAAACGCTCCATCCAAATCTCAACCACCTCAGACGATCACTCACCAGACTGGGAGCATCTACACTTCAAGATCAAGGTCAACCCCAACATCACCCTCATCTACAGACCTTCACGACCTCGTCCTGCCTTCCGCGACTCAATCACCGACCACCTTGCACCCCACGCCCTCACCTCAAAGGACTACATCCTCCTCGGCAACCTCACCACCCACCACCACCTCATCAAAACCACCAAGAAAACCGCCATCCTAGACAGAATCCACGCCAATGCCCACAACAGCAAGGAGCTGTTCACAGTCATCAAGGAATTCTCCAAACCCAACAGCGATACCAACCCTTCCAGAACCTCTGCAACATCGCTACCTACTTCCACCACAAGATCATCAACATCTACGACAGCCTCGAGCTCAAGAACTCACCCTTCACCACTGACCCACCGACACCTCACCCAAACCTACCACCCTCTACTGTCTACAGACTACCTGGATCCCCCTCACCACGGAGGACACACTCAGAATCATTAAATCAATCCACCCCGGTGCACCCTCAGACCCATGCCCGCACCACATATTCAACAAAGCGGGCATTACCCTCACCCACGAACTCTGCCGCACCATCAACTGCTCCATCAAAACCGGCACTTTCCCAGAAGACCGGAAGCACGCAGAGCTGAAACCCCTTCTGAAGAAACCCACGGCAGACCCCAAGGATCCTAAAAACTACCATCTCTCTACTCCTCTTTCAAGCCAAAGTAATCGAGAAGGCCATCAACACACAACTTGTTGACCACATCGAGACCAACCACATCTTGGACCCCTCCGAATCCGGTTTCAGGAGCAATCACAGCACCGAGACCTCACTCCTCGCCGCCACAGACGGCATCCACGCCCTGCTCGACCAAGGAGAGACCGCCGCCCTCATCCTCCTAGACCTCTAAGCTACATTCGACACTGTAGCCCACAGCACCCTCCTCACCCGCCTATACGACGCATCCGTAATAAAGCCCTAGAATAGATTACCTCCTTCCTCAGCGGCAGAACCCAGAAAGTCAGACTCCCGCCCTTCTCCTCCAAACCCACAGCAATCAGCCGCAGCATACCCCAAGGCTTTTTACTCAGCCCCACCCTCTTCAACATCTACATGGCCCCTCTCACCGCCATCGTCCGACGACACAACCTCAACATCATCTCCTACACCAACAACACCCAGTTAATCATCTCACTCACCCGAGACCCCGCCACCGCCAAGAAAAACATCCACAAAGGACTGACAGCAATTGCCACCTGGATGAGTGACAACCGTCTCAAACGCAACACAGACAAGACCGAAATTCTCCTCCTCGGACCCACCGAATCTGCATGGGATCACTCCTGGTGGCCCACAGCCCTCGGACACCCTCCAACCCTAACACACCACGCACAAAATCTAGGCTTCATCCTTGACTCATCACTCTCCATGGACGGCCAAATCAACGCTGTCTCTTCGACTTGTTTTCACATACTACACCTACTGTGAAAAATCTTCAAGTGGATCCCTACTGAAACCAGAAAATCTGTCACCCACGCCCTCGTCAGTAGTCGACTGGACTACGGCAATGCACTCTACGCCGGGTCCACCATCAAGCTCCAAAAACGACTCCAACGCATCCAGAATGCCTCAGCCAGACTCATCCTCTACATCCCTCGCCAAAGCCACATCACCGAACACCTAAGGAACCTGCACTGGCTCCCCATCAACAAGAAAATCACCTTCAAGCTCCTAACCCACGCATTCAAGGCCCTCCACAACATCAGTCCCGAATACATCAACCACCGCGTCAGTTTCTACACCCCCTCCAGACAACTCCGATCTGCCGAATAATCACTCGCAGTCATCCCCCGCATAAGAAAAACAACAGCTGGAGGAAGATCCTTCTCCTATATGGCAGCAAAAACATGGAACACCCTCCCGCTACACCTCAGACAATCCACCCCCCTTACAAACTTTAGGAAGGACCTCTAGACCTGGCTCTTCGACTGAATCGTCTTCCCTTAGCCACCCTATTTTCCACCTCCCTTAGCGCCTTGAGACCCTCACGGGTGATTAGTTCACACTTTACTTGTACCCAATAGATAGATAGATAGATAGATAGATAGATAGATAGCATTAGTGTATGCGCCTCAGCAGTCACTTGTTTATATGAGTTCAGCATTTCCTTCCTAGTTTCCCATTGCCTCTTTAGGATGAACCAAGACTGTACCGGACATTTTTTTTCCTGTACATCTCCCCTTTTAGATTTTGGCATTGTGTATTCTAATCAAATCTGTATTACTTATTTTTTTCTATTTTTATGTAGTTAACAATTTTTCTTCTGTTAAGTGTGATCAGTCCACGGGTCATCATTACTTCTGGGATATTACTCCTCCCCAACAGGAAGTGCAAGAGGATTCACCCAGCAGAGCTGCATATAGCTCCTCCCCTCTACGTCACTCCCAGTCATTCTCTTGCACCCAACGACTAGATAGGATGTGTGAGAGGACTATGGTGATTATACTTAGTTTTATATCTTCAATCAAAAGTTTGTTATTTTAAAATAGCACCGGAGTGTGTTATTACCTCTCTGGCAGAGTTTGAAGAAGAATCTACCAGAGTTTTGCTATGATTTTAGCCGGAGTAGTTAAGATCATATTGCTGTTCTCGGCCATCTGAGGAGTGAGGTAAACTTCAGATCAGGGGACAGCGGGCAGATGAATCTGCATAGAGGTATGTAGCAGTTTTTATTTTCTGACAATGGAATTGATGAGAAAATCCTGCCATACCGATATAATGTCATGTATGTATACTTTACACTTCAGTATTCTGGGGAATGGTACTTCACTAGAATTACACTGTAAGAAATACATAAAGCTGTTTAATAACTAGAGATTATGTTTAACGTTTTTGCTGGAATGTAAAATCGTTTTCATTTGCTGAGGTACTGTGTGAATAAATGTTTGGGCACTATTTTTCCACTTGGCAGTTGCTTAATCTGTTTTTCTGACAGTTTCTGTTCTCCCTCACTGCTGTGTGTGAGGGGGAGGGGCCGTTTTTTGGCGCTTTTTCTATGCATCAAATATTTCAGTCAGCAACTCTTTGTATTCCCTGCATGATCCGGTTCATCTCTACAGAGCTCAGGGGTCTTCAAAACTTATTTTGAGGGAGGTAATTTCTCTCAGCAGAGCTGTGAGAATTATAGTTTGACTGAGATAAAAAACGTTTATTCTGTAATTTGTTTCCTGCTTTCAGAATTTGTTATCTTTGCTAATGGGATTAAACCTTTGCTAAAGTTGTGTTGTTTACAAGGATTGAGGCTATAACTGTTTCAATTTATTAATTTTCAACTGTCATAGATCTTCTGTGCTTCTTAAAGGCACAGTACGTTTTAATATTATTCTAATTGAATTGTATTTCCAAGTTACAAGTTTATTTGCTAGTGTGTTAAACATGTCTGATTCAGAGGATGATACCTGTGTCATTTGTTGCAATGCCAAAGTGGAGCCCAATAGAAATTTATGTACTAACTGTATTGATGCTACTTTAAATAAAAGTCAATCTGTACAAATTGAACAAATTTCACCAAACAACGAGGGGAGAGTTATGCCGACTAACTCGCCTCACGTGTCAGTACCTACATCTCCCGCTCAGAGGGAGGTGTGTGATATTGTAGCGCCGAGTACATCTGGGCGGACATTACAAATCACATTACAGGATATGGCTACTGTTATGACTGAGGTTTTGGCTAAATTACCAGAACTAAGAGGTAAGCGTGATCACTCTGGGGTGAGAACAGAGTGCGCTGATAATATTAGGGCCATGTCAGACACTGCGTCACAGGTGGCAGAACATGAGGACGGAGAACTTCATTCTGTGGGTGACGGTTCTGATCCAAACAGACTGGATTCAGATATTTCAAATTTTAAATTTAAACTGGAAAACCTCCATGTATTACTAGGGGAGGTGTTAGCGGCTCTGAATGATTGTAACACAGTTGCAATACCAGAGAAAATGTGTAGGTTGGATAAATATTTTGCGGTACCGACGAGTACTGAGGTTTTTCCTATACCTAAGAGACTTACTGAAATTGTTACTAAGGAGTGGGATAGACCCGGTGTGCCGTTCTCACCCCCTCCGATATTTAGAAAATTTTTTCCAATAGACGCCACCACAAGGGACTTATGGCAAACGGTCCCTAAGGTGGAGGGAGCAGTTTCTACCTTAGCTAAGCGTACCACTATCCCGGTGGAGGATAGCTGTGCTTTTTCAGATCCAATGGATAAAAAGTTAGAGGGTTACCTTAAGAAAATGTTTGTTCAACAAGGTTTTATATTGCAACCCCTTGCATGCATTGCGCCGATCACGGCTGCAGCGGCATTCTGGATTGAGTCTCTGGAAGAGAACATTGGTTCAGCTACTCTGGACGACATTACGGACAGGCTTAGAGTCCTTAAACTAGCTAATTCATTCATTTCGGAGGCCGTAGTACATCTTACTAAACTTACGGCGAAGAATTCAGGATTCGCCATTCAGGCACGCAGGGCGCTGTGGCTAAAATCCTGGTCAGCTGATGTTACTTCTAAGTCTAAATTGCTTAATATACCTTTCAAAGGGCAGACCTTATTCGGGCCCGGGTTGAAAGAGATTATCGCTGACATTACAGGAGGTAAAGGCCATGCCCTGCCTCAGGACAAAGCCAAAGCCAAGACTAGACAGTCTAATTTTTGTTCCTTTCGTAATTTCAAAGCAGGAGCAGCATCAACTTCCTCTGCATCAAAACAGGAAGGAGCTGTTGCTCGCTACAGACAAGGCTGGAAACCTAACCAGTCCTGGAACAAGGGCAAGCAGACTAGGAAACCTGCTGCTGCCCCTAAAACAGCATGAATTGAGGGCCCCCGATCCGGGATCGGATCTAGTGGGGGGCAGACTTTCTCTCTTCGCCCAGGCTTGGGCAAGAGATGTTCAGGATCCCTGGGCGCTAGAGATAATATCTCAGGGATACCTTCTGGACTTCAAATACTCTCCTCCAAGAGAGAGATTTCATCTGTCAAGATTGTCAACAATCCAGACAAAGAAAGAGGCGTTTCTACGCTGCATACAAGAGCTCTTGTTAATGGGAGTAATCCATCCAGTTCCACGATCGGAACAGGGACAGGGGTTTTACTCAAATCTGTTTGTGGTTCCCAAAAAAGAGGGAACTTTCAGACCAATCCTGGACTTAAAGATCCTAAACAAATTCCTAAGAGTTCCATCGTTCAAGATGGAGACTATTCGGACAATTTTACCTATGATCCAAGAGGGTCAATACATGACCACTGTAGATTTAAAAGATGCTTACCTTCACATACCGATTCACAAAGATCATTATCGGTACCTAAGGTTTGCCTTCCTAGACAGGCATTACCAGTTTGTGGCTCTTCCATTCGGATTGGCTACAGCTCCAAGAATCTTCACAAAGGTTCTGGGTGCTCTTCTGGCGGTACTAAGACCGCGGGGAATCTCGGTAGCTCCATACCTAGACGACATTCTGATACAAGCTTCAAGCTTTCAAACTGCCAAGTCTCATACAGAGTTAGTGCTGGCATTTCTAAGGTCACATGGATGGAAGGTGAACGAAAAGAAAAGTTCACTCGTTCCACTCACAAGAGTTCCCTTCCTGGGGACTCTTATAGATTCTGTAGAAATGAAGATTTACCTGACAGAGGACAGGCTAACAAGACTTCAAAGTGCTTGCCGCACCCTTCATTCCATTCAACACCCGTCAGTGGCTCAATGCATGGAGGTAATCGGCTTAATGGTAGCGGCAATGGACATAGTACCCTTTGCACGCTTACACCTCAGACCACTGCAACTGGGCATGCTAAGTCAGTGGAATGGGGATTACTCAGACTTATCCCCTTCTCTGAATCTGGATCAAGAGACCAGAAATTCTCTTCTATGGTGGCTTTCTCGGCCACATCTGTCCAGGGGGATGCCATTCAGCAGACCAGACTGGACAATTGTAACAACAGACGCCAGCCTTCTAGGTTGGGGTGCCGTCTGGAATTCTCTGAAGGCTCAGGGACAATGGAGTCAGGAGGAGAGTCTCCTGCCAATAAACATTCTGGAATTGAGAGCAGTTCTCAATGCCCTCCTGGCTTGGCCCCAGTTGACAACTCGGGGGTTCATCAGGTTTCAGTCGGACAACATCACGACTGTAGCTTACATCAACCATCAGGGAGGGACAAGAAGCTCCCTAGCTATGATGGAAGTATCAAAGATAATTTTCTGGGCAGAGTCTCACTCTTGCCACCTGTCAGCAATCCACATCCCGGGAGTGGAGAACTGGGAGGCAGATTTCTTAAGTCGTCAGACTTTTCATCCGGGGGAGTGGGAACTTCATCCGGAGGTCTTTGCCCATATACTTCGACGTTGGGGCAAACCAGAGATAGATCTCATGGCGTCTCGACAGAACGCCAAGCTTCCTCGTTACGGGTCCAGATCCAGGGATCCAGGAGCAGTCCTGATAGATGCTCTGACAGCACCTTGGGACTTCAGGATGGCTTACGTGTTTCCACCCTTCCCGTTGCTTCCTCGATTGATTGCCAGAATCAAACAAGAGAGAGCATCAGTGATTCTAATAGCACCTGCGTGGCCACGCAGGACTTGGTATGCAGACCTGGTGGACATGTCATCCTGTCCACCTTGGTCTCTACCTCTGAAACAGGACCTTCTGATACAGGGTCCCTTCAAACATCAAAATCTAACTTCTCTGAAGCTGACTGCTTGGAAATTGAACGCTTGATTTTATCAAGACGTGGATTTTCTGAGTCAGTTATTGATACCTTAATACAGGCTAGGAAACCTGTTACCAGAAAGATTTACCATAAGATATGGCGTAAATACCTATATTGGTGTGAATCCAAAGGTTACTCTTGGAGTAAGGTTAGGATTCCTAGGATATTGTCTTTTCTACAAGAAGGTTTAGAAAAGGGTTTATCTGCTAGTTCATTAAAGGGACAGATCTCAGCTCTGTCCATTCTGTTACACAAACGTCTGTCAGAAGTTCCTGACGTCCAGGCTTTTTGTCAGGCTTTGGCCAGAATTAAGCCTGTGTTTAAAACTGTTGCTCCACCATGGAGTTTAAACCTTGTTCTTAATGTTTTACAGGGCGTTCCGTTTGAACCCCTTCATTCCATTGATATAAAGTTGTTATCTTGGAAAGTTCTATTTTTAATGGCTATTTCCTCGGCTCGAAGAGTCTCTGAATTATCAGCCTTACATTGTGATTCTCCTTATTTGATTTTTCATTCGGATAAGGTAGTCCTGCGTACTAAACCTGGGTTCTTACCTAAGGTAGTTACTAACAGGAATATCAATCAAGAGATTGTTGTTCCTTCTTTATGCCCAAATCCTTCTTCAAAGAAGGAACGTCTACTGCACAACCTGGATGTAGTCCGTGCTCTAAAATTTTACTTACAGGCAACTAAGGAATTTCGACAAACGTCTTCTCTGTTTGTCATTTACTCTGGGCAGAGGAGAGGTCAAAAAGCTTCCGCTACCTCTCTTTCTTTTTGGCTTCGTAGCATAATTAGTTTAGCTTATGAGACTGCTGGACAGCAGCCTCCTGAAAGAATTACAGCTCATTCTACTAGAGCTGTGGCTTCCACTTGGGCCTTCAAGAATGAGGCCTCTGTTGAACAGATTTGCAAGGCTGCAACTTGGTCTTCGCTTCATACTTTTTCCAAATTTTACAAATTTGACACTTTTGCTTCATCGGAGGCTATTTTTGGGAGAAAGGTTCTTCAGGCAGTGGTTCCTTCTGTATAAAGAGCCTGCCTATCCCTCCCGTCATCCGTGTACTTTTGCTTTGGTATTGGTATCCCAGAAGTAATGATGACCCGTGGACTGATCACACTTAACAGAAGAAAACATAATTTATGCTTACCTGATAAATTCCTTTCTTCTGTAGTGTGATCAGTCCACGGCCCGCCCTGTTTTTAAGGCAGGTAAATATTTTTTAATTTATACTCCAGTCACCACTTCACCCTTGGCTTTTCCTTTCTCGTTGGTCCTTGGTCGAATGACTGGGAGTGACGTAGAGGGGAGGAGCTATATGCAGCTCTGCTGGGTGAATCCTCTTGCACTTCCTGTTGGGGAGGAGTAATATCCCAGAAGTAATGATGACCCGTGGACTGATCACACTACAGAAGAAAGGAATTTATCAGGTAAGCATAAATTATGTTTTTCTACATTCTGAAAAAACTTCAGCCTCCTATAGTCTCTCCAAAACTGCTACAAATATTAATTGTTCCAAACAAGGGCCAAATTTTATTTAGAGTGTGCTTCTTAAAAAATGTCTGCAAACTGCAATGCAAAGATAAATACCACCCTCGTTGTTAAAAGGACAGTTAATACCAAAAATGTTATTGTTTAAAAATATAGATAATCCCTTTATTACACATTCCCCAGTTTTGCAACACTGTTATATTAATATACTTTTTACTTCTATGATTACCTTGTATCTAAGCTTCTGCAGACTGCCTCCTTTTCTTAGATCTTTTGACAGACTTGCATTTCAGGTAATTAGTTCTGACTCCTAAATAACTCCACTAAAGTAAACTGTCCACTTCACCATTAGCTATTGCTCATTCAGAAGAGAAGTTGCCTTAGGGGACATTAAAGTCAAAATTAAACTTTCATGATTCAGATAGAGAATTACATTTTTTGGAGTGGGCTTCCAGAAGGGTGGAGTCAGCTTGTGTTTGCTGATGGTGTGCTCAGTCAGAGAAGGGTGCAAACATCTCATCCCAGCTGCTCAATTCTGTAGGTGGTGACAAAATTACACGCCTGGACACTGGACCTGAATAAGCCTAAGCGCTTGGAAAGCCGCCAAAGCTTATTGGCTCGGTACCAGAGCCAGAGCCATTTTGGCACTAAAGCGCATATGGATGCCGGCTGAGGAATATCAGCTACAAGATCCAGAACACCTCTGTACCTACTGTAAGATGTGGGCCTGAGTTGGCATGATCACATAGAGGATTCTCATTCCTAATCAAACGATGCAGCCGTGAATCTGCAGAGGCTGCATGGGAGCACAGTAAGGTATTCCCTGTGGGAACGGGGCTGATATCGCTGAGGCCGGCCGAGAGTCGTGGCTGTATGGAGAAAACTGTTAACAGTATTAGATACCCCTAAGCATGGCTAAAGATAACACTCAGTGATCGACCAAAGCAAAGAGCACCTGCTAATCGCAAGTACTAAGATTACTCTGTATTTGGAGCTTACTGGAAAGATTGCTTTCTTTTTTTTCTTTTTTCCTTGTGGAGGAAATCAGTACTTGATTCCACTTGTGGGGATTTAGAAACCTGAGTCTGCGATTTGTCAAGGCGTATTATATGTCTGGACTAACTATTAACCAACTGCTTAAGTAGTGGACTATGTATGTTAAGGAGTTGAAGAGCTGACTCTAATTTTTTGGGGGATTTGGATTGAAACAGCTGCAGAGTTTAAAGTAAGTACAAGGATCCTGGAACAGAAACTATTGCTTCACTTACTGCTTGATGTGCCTAGTTTTGAAACCCCATTTTAGAGTGGAGAAAGAAAAAAAAGAAATAAGAAAGTATTTGAGTGGGAGTATCAAAACTTTGACTTTATTTTTTTGGCTTTGGTGAAGAAGACTAAGAAAACCCGAGAGCTTAATAAATGATATATTCCAAGGGACTGCTAATATATGGTCAGCTGGAGAATTGTGTACTAGCTCTGTTAATATAGAGTATAAAGTGTATAAACTGAAAATATCTAGCTTAGATTAACTATACTGGTCAGCACTTTAGGGGTCACATGATATAGGTTTACTATGTCCTGTAGAAGTTGAGCCCTTTACTCCAGAATATAGATACAAGTATTTTTTAATTATTGATCTGGGTTTAGTATTTAAAGTTAAAGTAAACTTGAGTAGACCGCAATATATGTTTAAATAAATCTTTTAAAATTAATCTAACTTTCATTTATACATTTTTTTTAAAAGTAAATTATAGACCTGTTTTGTATCATGAAAGCCGCCCGACTTGTTTGCTGACTCTCCGCCCGCATTATAATTTCCTTTTCTGTTTGTCGTGACGAATAAGCTATGTATTAATCTTATTGGTCCCCCATGGGTGTCTAAAACTGTTAGTTTTATGCGCATGCGGCTATCCTCAAATTTTCATCCATGATCTGATGCACGTTCACAATAGCCGGATGCGCATTTCAACTTCAAAAGGAAATCCTCATAGTGACGTCACTGCATTGCAAGAACGATTGGGTGAATTAACAATATACGGCAATAGGAATCAGTGAGTATGCTATCAAATCGCCTAATAGATGCATTAAATATCAGTTACCAAGATGCTATTAATATTTTATTTTAAACAACTAAGTGAATTTCATTATGCTTAACAAAATCATATGCAGAAATTAGGCTATATTTTTTATTAGAGTTTGAATGAGGGGCTTTACTTATTTTGTATCGTAAAAGTAACGGTGCTTATTATTTGTAAACATTATGGATGCGTGCTAACAGCTCATACAATCTCTGCTATGATACTAAACAATTAATCCAGTTATTCAATGTTAAGTATCAGAGCAGAGCTCGTATTATTGCGCATGCACCAAAAACTGGACTCACTAGAACAAGCACGGATAAAGACGTATATAGCGGGTGGGACCGTTCTTACGTGTAACTGTAATAAACCAGGAAGCGAGCAGGGGGCGGAGGAAGCAATCAAATGGTGCGCATTATCAAATATAAAATTTATGGATTTCGAGACATGTTGAGTAAATATAAAGTTAGTAACTATAATCTATGCAAGTAGTAGAATCCATACCTATCTTGCGGTATTGCAAAATTGACTTTCAATTTTAAAGCTTATATGCAAGGTATAAGTGAAAATTTCTCTTGTGTCTTTTTCTTCAGATGACCCCTAATCAGATGAGATTCTGCAAATGTGGGTCATAAGATTAGTCTAGGGTATCAAATTATTCTGGTGCAAACTTAAGAATCTGTTTACAGAGTGGCGTAAGCTAAAGTGTATATAGTAAGGTGATTACAGGTTATTACAGTCTGAACAAGCATAATTACATTTCTTTAGCTCTGCGGAATCTGTTGGCACTCTACAAATAACCAATATAATAATAATAAAGCTGGGGATTAGATGTTTTTTTCACTGGATAACACATTTAAAAGAAATAAAATTAAAATGCATTGTTTATTTGTAGAATCAGCAAAAGGCAGGTTTAATTACCTTCGGGTATCATAATTGCACTACACATTAGATTGTTTTCTAAGTAGTTCCAACTGGTTAGTTGCTTGCCTAGGCAATATACAGTTTTGAACACGGGTGTTTTTTTTTCTTTTTCTTTTTTTTGTTGTTTTTTTTTCACTGTCGAAGTAATACGTATTTCTAAAGTGGCACATGGAAAGATTTGTAACTCATGTCAAAACACACTCACCCACAATGCCACATAAACAGAAAGACACAAAAAAAGTAAGAAGAGTGATATCAGTATAGACAATTCAGGTGAAAGAAATGACTACGCTTTAATTCTGATTAACCTAGCTTTAGTGTAGCTATAATCTAGATTTTATTAAAGACACAGAGATGAATATTTTGCATAACTTTCAATTTACTACTCTGACAGCTATTAAAAGTACATAAAGTTAGATATAGGGGCATACCCCTTGTTTCTGGCGAGCCTGAAACAGAAGTTATGACACAGCGGTCTAAAGACATAACTTGCCTGCTCTGAGGCCGCGGACAGAAACCAACCCGAATACAATCGGGTTGATTGACACCCCCTGCTAGTGGCCGATTGGCCTCAAATTTGTAGGGGGCGGCATTACACCAGCAGTTCACAAGAACTGCTGGTGCAATGATAAATGCCGACAGCATATGCTGTCGGCATTTATCGATGTGTGGCGGACATGATATGCTACTTCTTATCATGTCCGCTCACACATTGATAAATATGCCCCATAGTATACAAATAACAAGTGAAACATCAAAGAAAACAAAAGAACCAATGAGGAAAGGTCCATACAGGAAGCAGCAGTAGATATCAACCAATCAGCATGCTCATAACGACCATAAACAGTCCACAGAGCACCAATACCTGCTCTTTTTGTTTGGTGCGAAGAGGTAACAGGAACGTCAGTGTCAAGGTATATGTAAGGTTAAAAAAAAAAATATATATATTTTAATCATAAATTTTAAGGTTAATAGATATATATATATTTAATCAGATATCTGACTGGTTAGTAGAAAATGATTAATTTCATTCAGAAAAACTGACTTCAATCATGTTTAGTTCTCCCCCATTCAGCATGTAAAGTTATTCTAAACACACAAGTGAGGACAATAGAGCATTTGGTTTAATTAAAATGTAAAAACCATTTCAGGAGACCATATGTGTGACTGCCTGGAAATGTGAGATAAAATCTCTTACCCCTCACAAATGTTGCCTAAGAGTCTGACCTAGCTGAGACATTTTGTGAGAAAGTAACCCTGTACGTTTCAAATGCAAATAACCCCTGCTGTGTGGCTCTGACACTTACATATGGAATCAAAAATAAAAACATTTTTTTTTATTCTCTCTGTTTTCCAGAAATCTAATGAAGATTATAAGAGCAACTGAGTTAATGAGATGTCTGGATGAATGAATATATGACAGTGTGTGATCTGCTGGATTTTTGAACACTGCATAGAAATTAATATGTATATATATATATATATATATATATATATATATATATATATATATATATATATATATATTTTGAAAGCATCAAATGTCTTAGCCTCTGTGTCTTTAAAGAATATAAATTAATATTTGTGGACCTAAAAAGAAAAGATTAATGACACTGTTTTTATTTCAGGTGGACCATGGGAAAATTCATGCAGGCAGAACTTGTTGGAGATATAGAACAGGCTGTATTTGTGTAAATGCATGTATAACAGATGTATAAATGCCATTAATTTCAAAATAATTAGCAGTATTGATTTGCTTAAATATAGTATAATGCTAAAGGCACAGGATATATCAAAATAATCAGAAAATTGATATGATGCTGCTCCATCTATAATTAATATTGTGAGAGATTAATACAAGAAATTATGGCAGTTATTACATATTTTAAAGAAACATTTTCTTTCACTGTTAGAAATGTTCAAATGAATCTGTGTGTATTGTCATGCTGCCCCCCGGTTCTGCGATGCGAGAACTACAGCCAGAAGGCTTTTTGGCTGTTTAAAAATGAAATTTCAAAGGGCCAATCCGAGACAAGGTTTCCGTTTGGGCGTTTCCAACCTCACCAGTGATTGAAAGCTTATATAAGTAATGCAAGAGAGAGAAACAAAACAGATTGTGCTGAGCTGATTTGTAACTGGGTGCTGGGCATGAGATACCATTTTACTTTGGCAAAGCTGATCTACCTTTTTCTCATTGATTGCAAAATATACTTATTGGCATTTCTGAGGTGAGATTAAACCTGCTGAAAGATATTGGATAACGATTGGTGTTTATCCTGGTATAGTTTTTCAAGAATTTTGGTAGATTGGAGAGAGCAAATTGTGTTTTTAAATTGTATTTCATAGTATTGAATAGCTCTTAGCTTACTTTTTGTATGCAAAACACTTTAAAGCAAACATTCCTTGTTGCTGTATGTAGCAGATTTAAAGAAATAGTTTGTATTTCAAGTTAATATTTCATAGCCTGTGTATTGTTAAACTAATCCTAATCTTAAATTGTTTCTGTGCAAATATATAGTTATAACTCAGAATTGGATTTTTGCATAAATAATATATACAATTTCTGATGTTTTAAATTAGAATTGTGTTAGAGTAAAGCGTGGGTAAATAGCTGAGTATTTTACTTAGAATCCCATTGTGTTAATTGAATGAAAGGCTATTTGTAAATAAGGCTGGTTTTAAAGGTAAACTTTTATGAGTTTTGTAAGAAGTATAGCATATCTTAATAGTCTTTTTAAACGTATATAATATTGTGTCATATTCTGGTATTACAAATATATTCCAATATGCTCATAGATATTAACTAATAAAAAGAATTCAGATATTTATATTAATTTAATGGTTTCTTGTAGATGCATATTGATTGAGGATTGATATTTTTAAAGGATAATTATTAAATACATTGTATTATAATGTGAAAAGAAGGAATCAGGAGTCCCGGTAACTTGTAAATAAATCCAAAGGCTTTATTGGGTTAAAACAAAAAGCAACAGCTCTTGTGTTACAGTGTTTTCAAAGCTGCAGCTCAGGGTAGTGGTCACAGCTGCTGACGCGTTTCGGCCTTGTCCGCCGTAGTCATAGCATGTTTAGTGACCACTGCTCTGAGTTTAAAAAGGCAAAGATTGCCTCCCATTGGGTAAAACAAAACACACCCTTTTAAAGCCGCAAAACATTGATATGCATTAAACAAAAATAGTAAACAAAAGCATATGCATGTAAACTGGTCTGACTAATTCTGATATGTGTTACTAAGGAACATATTAGAGATAGTTGAATAATTAAATGAGGTTAGGAAGATTATGTCTAGAGGAAAACTGCTAAATGGTCAGTGCTCTCCTTAATTGATTTTGTTTTATATTTTATGTATACTTTTTGACTGACTTTGACCGAAATATCCTTGTTACTAACGTGTATGAATTGCTATTTTGTCTGTTCTTAAAAGACGGGCTGGTATGTTTTTCACCTTAAAAATAGCTAGATTCAATGTATTAATTTATTATTTATTTCATTCCATTGTTGGAAACTTGCTGATAGTTACATGTTAGATGTTGCATAAAACTTATTCACTTTTCTTTCCAGTGTTAATAAGGTGTGTATTGAGAGGTATGTCATGATGTAACCATATTTCAATTGCAATGACACTTTTTTTTTTTTTTTTGAAAATGACACTTATTTTGGAGACATTTTGAAACTCAAGATTAATATTACACACTAGCCTATATTTAGCTAAGTGACTTTGATCTATGACTGTGTCAGATATAGAGCTTAATTTTTATTACTATTATTATGGATCTGTATTGTTAATTGATCTTGAGCAAACTTTCAGTGTAAATGTCTTACCACAGTATAAATGTCTTTCCATGTAATTATTAATTTATTGATTATGAAAGTATCAAGGCTAATTATTGATGAATTTGTGTCCTTAAGGTTAGTGGGAAACCCCACTAAGGGTATGTACAAGTGAACAAAACCCCAACAGTGGTGATAGTGGATGATTGTCAATGTTGACATCAATATCACAACCAATATCAATGTTAATATCAATGCTTATAATCGTGACACTGCTGTCACTATCGGTCACAATGTTTACCTCTAACTTGATTTTCAACGGTTTTATTTCCAAAAGTTGATTAAATCAAATTCGCTATTGAGTCCTAAGGGCCACCTTGTGTCTAATTTCAGAATCCAATAGACTTCTTCTCTTGCCAAAAGGGTCAACCTATCTCCACCCCTGTTTGGGGGTAGGATGTGTTTTGCAATGGTCCAATTGAGAGTTTTTGGACTTTTATCATGCAGTTGGCAGAAGTGTGTTATTAGTGGTGTTGTGAGTGTGCCTTGTTTTATGTTATTGACGTGTTCCCGTATTCTTGATCTGACCTCCCGTGTGGTCATACCTACATATTGTAGGTTACATTCGGAGCACGTCAAAACATAGATCACATAAGTGGCTCTACAGTTATAACATCTGTCATGTGCAAAATGTTCACCTGTTTTTGCACTACTTAACTCACTGCCGGGAAAAAGATGCTTGCAAGCTATGCAATCATAGTAATGGCATCTGAAGACTCCCCTTGTAGTTAACCATGTATTTTGTTCTCTGATGTTAGTATTGCGGAGTTGTGTGGGAGCTATCTTATTACCTATGGTAGTGCCCCTTTTAAATGCAAACCGACAGCCCTTTTTTACTGTGTCAACAAGGCCCTCATCCGCCAATAGTAGTGGGAGATGTTTGGAGACAATATCACAAATTTCCCCAAATTGGTCACTGTGTTTTGTTAAAAAAGTGACTTTTTGAATCTCCCCTTTTTGTTTGGTTCTATTATCTTGTGTTAGCATAGTTGCTCTATCTCTTTTGCTCACCTCCTTCTTTATGGCTGTAACCATAGATTTGGGATATTCTCGAGAGACTAGTCTGTCTACCAGTTCATTTGCTTGAGTTTCATAGGTAGATTTAGTAGAACAGTTCCTGAAGGTCCTAACGAACTGACCCTTAGCTATTGCTTTGAAGATCCGATTTGGATGATTGCTTTTAGCGTGCAAGATAGTATTCTTTGCTGAGGGTTTTCTAAAAACACTAGTTTTTATACTGCCTTTCCCTTTGTCTGGTGCCCCAACCAATGTTACATCTAGGTAATTGATGCTTTTGGTGTTAAACTCAAACGTGAAGCCTAGTCCTAGGGTGTTGTTGTTTAATCCTTCAACAAACTGATTAATTTCTGTTGTGTCACCCTGCCAAATCACCAAAAGATCATCAATGAATCTTTTGTAAAAGGTGATATTTGGCCTGTATTGGTTTCTATCTCCATAGATGTGGGACTGCTCCCACCAACCCATGTAAAGGTTGGCATAGGAGGTGGCAAACTTGGCCCCCATAGCAGTCCCACATATGCACAAGGGGCTGTGGGGCAAACTAACAATATTTCTTTACCCAAAAGGAAATTCTACGTTTTACCCTATACAAAGTAGGGGGCATATACTAGAAATTTTCCAAAAAAGGGTTGAAAAGGACCTCACAACAATTAGTTCTCAAGGCAGGAAAAAAGCCAATTTATCTTTGAAAGAAAAAGTGGCCCTGATAGGACTTCAGAAAAATGAAAATTTAGTCATAAGAGCCGCAGATAAGGGCGGCTCAGTCGTAGTGATGGACAAAGATCAGTTCATCAATGAGGCCAAAAGACAGTTGCTAGATGAGAAACAGTATTTCCAATTGAGGAAAGACCCCACAGATGAATTCAGATCTGAATTGGAACATCTGTTAGATGAAGGCAGGGAATTAG
Source organism: Bombina bombina (assembly GCF_027579735.1). Taxonomy (NCBI): domain Eukaryota; kingdom Metazoa; phylum Chordata; class Amphibia; order Anura; family Bombinatoridae; genus Bombina; species Bombina bombina. The sequence continues at coordinate 256,245,888 of NC_069502.1, forward strand.
CATTATTTGATGATGATACCTTCAATTATCTACAAGTAAAATTTCCCATTAGGCCTACTTTCAATCACTTGCCCAAAGTACATAAACCTGGAACAGAGGTTCAAGGCAGACCAATCATTAGTGGGATTGGCTCACTCACAGAAAGGCTGTCACAATGGCTGGATGCTATACTCCAACCTTTTGTGGAGAATTTACAGAGCCACCTAGCAGATACAAAACATCTGCTCAACCTTCTAGAAAATGAAGGTTGGAATGTGAACAATGCATGGTTAACCATAGATGTTAAATCGCTCTATTCTTCCATACCTCACAAACAAGGGATAAAAGCAGTTAGACATTTCCTGGTAAGATCAGGCCAGTTTGAAGACGAACAAATTAGCTTTATATTACGGGTTACTAATTTTCTTTTAACCCACAATTACTTTAACTTTGATGGTGTATTCTACCTCCAGAGATGTGGGACTGCTATGGGGGCCAAGTTTGCCCCCTCCTATGCCAATCTTTACATGGGTTGGTGGGAGCAGTCCCACATCTATGGAGATAGAAACCAATACAGGCCAAATATCACCTTTTACAAAAGATTCATTGATGATCTTTTGGTGATTTGGCAGGGTGACACAACAGAAATTAATCAGTTTGTTGAAGGATTAAACAACAACACCCTAGGACTAGGCTTCACGTTTGAGTTTAACACCAAAAGCATCAATTACCTAGATGTAACATTGGTTGGGGCACCAGACAAAGGGAAAGGCAGTATAAAAACTAGTGTTTTTAGAAAACCCTCAGCAAAGAATACTATCTTGCACGCTAAAAGCAATCATCCAAATCGGATCTTCAAAGCAATAGCTAAGGGTCAGTTCGTTAGGACCTTCAGGAACTGTTCTACTAAATCTACCTATGAAACTCAAGCAAATGAACTGGTAGACAGACGAGTCTCTCGAGAATATCCCAAATCTATGGTTACAGCCATAAAAGAAGGAGGTGAGCAAAAGAGATAGAGCAACTATGCTAACACAAGATAATAGAACCAAACAAAAAGGGGAGATTCAAAAAGTCACTTTTTTAACAAAATACAGTGACCAATTTGGGGAAATTTGTGATATTGTCTCCAAACATCTCCCACTACTATTGGCGGATGAGGGCCTTGTTGACACAGTAAAAAAGGGCTGTCGGTTTGCATTTAAAAGGGGCACAACCATAGGTAATAAGATAGCTCCCACACAACTCCGCAATACTAACATCAGAGAACAAAATACATGGTTAACTACAAGGGGAGTCTTCAGATGCCATTACTATGATTGCATAGCTTGCAAGCATCTTTTTCCCGGCAGTGAGTTCAGTAGTGCAAAAACAGGTGAACATTTTGCACATGACAGATGTTATAACTGTAGAGCCACTTATGTGATCTATGTTTTGACGTGCTCCGAATGTAACCTACAATATGTAGGTATGACCACACGGGAGGTCAGATCAAGAATACGGGAACACGTCAATAACATAAAACAAGGCACACTCACAACACCACTAATAACACACTTCTGCCAACTGCATGATAAAAGTCCAAAAACTCTCAATTGGACCATTGCAAAACACATCCTACTCCCAAACAGGGGTGGAGATAGGTTGACCCTTTTGGCAAGAGAAGAAGTCTATTGGATTCTGAAATTAGACACAAGGTGGCCCTCAGGACTCAATAGCGAATTTGATTTAATCAACTTTTGGAAATAAAACCGTTGAAAATCAAGTTAGAGGTAAACATTGTGACCGATAGTGACAGCAGTGTCACGATTATAAGCATTGATATTAACATTGATATTGGTTGTGATATTGATGTCAACATTGACAATCATCCACTATCACCACTGTTGGGGTTTTGTTCACTTGTACATACCCTTAGTGGGGTTTCCCACTAACCTTAAGGACACAAATTCATCAATAATTAGCCTTGATACTTTCATAATCAATAAATTAATAATTACATGGAAAGACATTTATACTGTGGTAAGACATTTACACTGAAAGTTTGCTCAAGATCAATTAACAATACAGATCCATAATAATAGTAATAAAAATTAAGCTCTATATCTGACACAGTCATAGATCAAAGTCACTTAGCTAAATATAGGCTAGTGTGTAATATTAATCTTGAGTTTCAAAAAGTCTCCAAAATAAGTGTCATTTTCAAAAAAAAAAAAAAAAAGTGTCATTACAATTGAAATATGGTTACATCATGACATACCTCTCAATACACACCTTATTAACACTGGAAAGAAAAGTGAATAAGTTTTATGCAACATCTAACATGTAACTATCAGCAAGTTTCCAACAATGGAATGAAATAAATAATAAATTAATACATTGAATCTAGCTATTTTTAAGGTGAAAAACATACCAGCCCGTCTTTTAAGAACAGACAAAATAGCAATTCATACACGTTAGTAACAAGGATATTTCGGTCAAAGTCAGTCAAAAAGTATACATAAAATATAAAACAAAATCAATTAAGGAGAGCACTGACCATTTAGCAGTTTTCCTCTAGACATAATCTTCCTAACCTCATTTAGTTATTCAACTATCTCTAATATGTTCCTTAGTAACACATATCAGAATTAGTCAGACCAGTTTACATGCATATGCTTTTGTTTACTATTTTTGTTTAATGCATATCAATGTTTTGCGGCTTTAAAAGGGTGTGTTTTGTTTTACCCAATGGGAGGCAATCTTTGCCTTTTTAAACTCAGAGCAGTGGTCACTAAACATGCTATGACTACGGCGGACAAGGCCGAAACGCGTCAGCAGCTGTGACCACTACCCTGAGCTGCAGCTTTGAAAACACTGTAACACAAGAGCTGTTGCTTTTTTTTTTTAACCCAATAAAGCCTTTGGATTTATTTACAAGTTACCGGGACTCCTGATTCCTTCTTTTCACATTACTGCCAACCAGTAAGGAGTCTCCGGTACTGCCCTCAAACCTGTACACCCTCAAACTTGTACACCCGGGGCCACCACAGAGGAAACACGGAGCGTCAACAGGAAGGTGACGTCACACGCTCCGGACAGGCACACGCAAACCAACGGACCACAGACAGCGAGAAACTCGAGGAGGGGAGAAAGCGGCACGGCCAGATTCCTGCAACAAGCGGTGATTTGACTCCCCCAGGACCGAGTTCCCTAGCGCTGGTGAATGTGAGTGAGACCCTGAGCGGTTGAATTTAGAGTTTGCTAAGTGTGCACATCAGCATAATTATCAGCCCTAGACTGAACTGTGAATTGTGGGATTTGAATTGTGACATACCTGTGATGGCTCAAGTACTCAGAGGCAATACATGCGGATAGGAGTAAAACAAACTTTGCACATTGTATTATAACCCTGATATATTATTTGGAGAGCACTACTGAAGATTCTTATAAATATACTGACATATTGTATGGAGGCACTTGCATGAGATTTATTAATATTTATCATATTGATATCATATATTTGTAATAAATAGAAATTATTATAAAAGAGAGAAAAAAAATCATATTTCGAAATTAATATTTTGAAAATATTTTTTTTTTGAAGATTGAAATATTGATGTCCATATTTCAAGATTGATATTGATATTTTGAAATATTGTTAAAGATTGATTTTTGAAAAATTGATACAAATATTAATTTTTCATATTTCAAAATTAATATAAAAATATTAATTTTTCATATTTCAAAATTCATCAAAAATATTATTTTTTCATATTTCAAAATTCATAAAAATATAATTTTTTTCATATTTCCAAAATTCCTAAAAATATATATTTTTTTTCATATTTCAAAATTAATATTAATATAATTTTTTTTTCTTCTCTCTTTTTATTGGTAAAAATTGTATTAGCGTTTTAATTTAACTAAATACTAAACCAATATAATAATGTCTGTAGCCAGAAGTGACTCATTTAATTCTGTACACAGCGTTGAAAACAGTCCCATCACAATACCCATTACTAGAGGTCAGGTCCTTAAGAAAGATATCATAAGTCACATTAAAGAGAAGTTTAATATTGCGGGTGAATTAAATGATTTTATGGATATGCTTGAAATTAGGGCTAAAAATATTACCGTTTATAATAATATGTGGGATGAAAACAATGAATTTTTCCAAGAATTATTAATGATTAATCAATGCAAGACACTCAAAAAGCGAGACGAACTAATACTAAAATCTTGGCCCCTTATGATATACATTATTGACGAAATATCGCTTTGTGTCATAGACAAACAATTGCAGATACAGGAGCTAGAAAGTAGTATTCGTTCCTCACGCAGATGCGAAGAGTATTTAAAAATAGCCAAAAATAAAATGGATGAATTTGCCCAAAACCTAACCGCCTTAGATAAGCATAACATAGACTTACACGCACAGATACAAGAATTAAATAAACAGCTTGCGCAAAGCCAGAGAGAATTAAGTGATTTAAAAAGGTCATATCGCCATAATGAAAACCCCTATATTAACAGTGAGAATAATGCAGATAATGCTAACTCCCTTAGAGAACGCGTCAGGGACGAGGTACAGAAATATATGGAAGACTATAAAGAAATGACCCCTAATGGGTCAGAAATAGATTTCCCAAAATGACAATCACCTCATGATGTAAATCCAGAGAACTGCTGTAACTCAGCTGGTGCGGGTGAGGGAAACTCTAATAGAGAATCCCAAAATAAGTCTAATAAGGTATATGATTCCCATAAAATAGTTACTTTCATACAGGGTGCAGTACCTATATTCTCCAAGGGAACAAAATCTGTAATTGATCACTTAGAGGCTTTTGAAAATACATAAGCTATAATGAATGTTACAAGTGAGAAATTAAAAATGTAATTTCTGCCCTGGGTATTTGACAGTAAACATCACAAATTCTTTACTTCACTAAAGGATATGAATATTCATTCCTGGTGTGAAATAAAACGACAATGTAGAAAAGAATTCGGCAACATCGCACTAAAACTGCCGCAAAAATAGTGGTATATGGTTTAAAATGTAGTACTAATCAAAGTCCCATCGAGTTCCTAAATGAGCTAACACCCCACAAACCTAAAATAAAAGAATTTGATGGTTCTCTTATAGGAGTTGGGGGTGACTCCCTAAAAGTTTACGGTACTGCCTGGTTAAAATTTAATCTGGGGAACAGGGTCACAAGACACCCTGTCATTATAGTGGATCTGCCAACTGATCGTTTAATTATTGGTAGTGATCTCCTGAAGCGATTAAGCACCATAATTGATTGCATAAATAATGTAATTTGGTCACAAGTTAAAAGGCCTATAAATTATGAGAAATCTGGTATATCTTGCCCCCGACATAATTGTCACGTGGTGGAAGAGAAACCAGATGCTGTGGAGATTCATTTCAGGAATAACTCTGTACCTGAAATCACTATTTTACAAATAGATGATCAGACTCCTTTATGTGGCTCTGATGGTAATACTTTTAAAATTTCGCCTAGAAAGATAGCGAATATTTCCCTAGACGGCGACGTATTAACCATATCTCTCCACAAGGGGGATCATAAAATCCCTAAGGGGGGGCCACACTCAATTCCTCACAGGGATTGAGAGAGTTAAAGAGGATCTATTTATCCCTATACAAATGCATGACCTTGGTAAAACCAAGTATGCTAAATTAAACTTAAAACAGGAAGCTAGCTATATAAGCGAAGTCTTGTTAGCACAGATAGCTGATCCTAAAGTGATTAAATATCTTTCTCCCCAAGACCACTGTGTCCACAACCTGGATAACAGGTTTGAAAGCTATAACATCACAGCTAAGTGCTTATTATCTATATCTATAGGTAATAAGTCAGTGAAGCACCTGTTTTTAGTTTTAAATACTCCCCATGATCAAATATACATTGGCAATGATATCTTACATAGATATGCCATACAAATAGATTTGATTAACTCTTGGCTCTGGAGCAGGTTAAATGGGGACCCTGAAGTATTTCAGGATGAAAGTGCAGCCCTGAAATCAAACCAGCAATTGCCATATGCTGTGAATATGCAGGTGTCTAGCGATGTTATAATTCCTGCCGGGGCTGATAAATTTCTTTTACCCTTACAGGTAAAGAGAGGTCAGAAATTAAAAACTTCTGAAACACTAATTTGCCTCTCCCATAGAATACAAAATCTGGGTGTTACTATGGCCCACACTCCTTTGGTGAATATTGGAACTATTCCAATACATGTTATTGTGCATAACATGACCCCACAGGATATAACATTATCCAAGGGAACTACTATAGGATATGCGCTGGAATCAAGTTATTACACTTTTGGATTCCAGAATAATGTAATTGGGCTAATACCTGAAGATTACTTAACTGAAGAACAATTAATAGAACAATCCTTTGCATCTATGCCAGAGGGTCTATTTAATATTCAGTCTATTTATCCCTTCAGCTCAGAGGAAGGCATCTGTAAAATTGAAGAAGCCTCTCTAGTATTTGATCAGCCGATCAAACAGCAAGATTACCCCAATACCCAGAGTCAGGGGGGCAATGTAAATTATAATCAAGGGGATCTCACCTCTAGATTGGAAGAAGCCTATGAAATAGGACAGCCTGAAATCTTTCCAGGATTTCAGCAAATAGTGGAAGAGCAAATATCCTTAGCTAATGGCTGTTCCAGCGATGATGAACGCCAACTGCTGCGAGAACTCCTGATGGAGTACAAGGATATTTTTGCTAAGGATTCTTATGACTGTGGTACGACATACTTGCACATAGCAAGAATACAAACCGATCCGATGCACCACCTGTCTTTGTTAAACAATACAGACTTCCTTTAGCCTCATATGATTCTCTTGCAGAAATCATAAGGAACTTGGAAGAAAGAGGTATTATCAGACAGGTGCACAGCTCTTACAACAATCCTATTCTAGGTGTTCTTAAGCCCAATGGACAATGGCGTTTGTGTGCTGATTTAAGACAGCTAAACAAACAAGTGTACATGTCTGGCTGGCCTGTACCCTACAGGCCCGGACTGGACGTTGGGCATACCGGGCAAATGCCCGGTAGGCCGCAAGGTAGTTTAGCCCCGGCCACTGCACCGACCGCATCCCAAATAGTTTTTTTTGAGAACTGATTTTTTGGGGGGTAATATATTAATATATATGTTAATGTTTATTAACGTTTGTATGAAAATAAGACAGTACTATAGTAATATATGTAGCCATTAGCCAATCATATCCTTCCCAGTTCCCATAACCATTTCCAAATCGGCCACAGCCGCACAGGCACACTGTTTCCAATTCCGGCGGTGACTGAGGCTGAGCGCGCTGTGAGGGACACGACGGCACGCGGCTGCAAAGCTGCACTTGATTACACTGACTGTGACTGATGCCGGCATGCCGCGTGCCGTGACGTGAGTGCTACTGCCCTTGGAGGAACTTAGAAGAATAGATGCTGCAGTGCCGCGGGGTCCATTCTGGATTCAGAGAGGCTAGCGTGAGCAGTGCCAGTGTGCCAGCAAGGAGAGCGACGTCGCAAGGCTGCGAGCAGTCTCATCAAGTTGGAGGGAGAGGAGAGATGCCGGCCGGGCCCATCAGGTCACGATCCATCCAACTGAGTGACTGAGGCGAGTGACCAGTCCAGTGTCCAGAATCAGCAGGAGGCCAGGTAAACAGAAAGGGTTTTTTTTTGCTGTCTAGTACAACTACACTGGACCAGTTAGTTTAACTCCTCCGTGGCCGACTATGGGGGCTTGAATTACACCGGGCCACTCACTGCCCCTGGCCTCCAGTGACACCATGTCCCGTACAATCTCCTCTGTTGAAGTGCTAGGGTCACGGTGGGCACTGGGCGGGATTCGGGGAAAGAACCACCGGTCTGGAAGGCTCAGTTTGAGACACGGACCGGTGATGCAGCACAAGAATTCTGCAATAACTCACTACTGTGAAAAGTTAACGTTGTTAATCAGCAGGTCAGGTGAGCTGTTTGATTCAAAATTAAAATTTTTTTATTGCTGGCCGCCTGGCTCATAATCCCTATTCAGAAAGATAATATATATTATCATAAATTATATTGTATGCTCTATCTGAACTGACCGTAATAATCATTTGGGGGTTATTTCTGTTTAAATATATCACTGAAACTTCTGAAAGCTTTGAGTGTTGAGGTAGAAACATTCTATTTTAGTTGAGAAGCTTATCAACAAATCTGTTAAAGTCTGCAGAGGTTCTGTGTGTAAATCAATAAGCTTATGTGAAATATGCCTAACTCATTTATTATGTATTGGTTGTGAATGAGATATTATTTATTTTTTAGCATTTATTAGTTATGCACTAACTTATTCTACAGTGCCAGATAAGAGGAGAAATACATAAAAACAAAGCATTAGTGTAAAATCTAAATAAGTGATTGTTTTAGTGAGTATATTGCTTACAAAGGAGGAAAGTCTGACATATTAATGGGCTGGGTGCTGGGCAATAGAAATATTGAGAGTTGATGAAGGGAGTAGAGAATGCCAGAAAGAGGAAGAAGGTGTAGATTAAAGAGATTTGTAGACAAGGTGAGGCATGAAGGAGATGCAGTGTTGAAGAGGGATTTGAAGATAAGGGTTAAAAGATTAATTCAGGAGTCTGTAGGTACTGTCATACAGCAGCAACAAGGGATGAATGAGAACTAGTTAAATGCTCGAGTATTACAGATGTAACTGTTAAGAACACATTGGAGTGATGATAGGTACACCATGATGTGTAAGTGAAACTAATTATTCTCTTCAGCCTGTGATTGTGAGGACTACATTTTAGGTTTTCTAGATGGAAGCAGCAGGGTTTAGGGACTGCATCAATGTGAGGTAGAACTGGGTATTACTCCAAGGCAGCATATGGGAGATTTTGGTGTTATGGTGATTTTGTGAGTATGATTTTTTACTAGACATGTTATTCTTTATTCATAACAGAAACAAATGCTGAATATGGTCTCAGGCACCAGAATTTGGCTATTTTCAGTTCTGGATTTATTAGTCTGGAATTGCAACATTCAAATATCTTGATTTTCACAGACATTTGTGAGTAGCACTTTTACACTAATAGATCTGGTGCCAAAATAGCTGAATAATTGCCTGCAGCCATATTCAGCACTTGTTTCTATAACATGCCAAATAATGAATTTTTGCACATGCCTAATGTTAACTTACTCTTCTTATTCTTAATATGAGTCACTCACGTGTCACATACTGTCATAATATAAGTCATTTGTCATGAGTGACTCACATCACATGTCACATACTGAGATATATTCTGATACTGTCATGATGAGTCACTCTGTCACATACTTATATATTCTGATACTGTCTTGAGTCACTCTCAAGATGACAGTTATCAGAATATATCAGTATTTTGTGACATGTGAGTGCCTCACTTATGACAGTATCAGAATATATCAGTATTTTGTGACATGTGAGTGCCTCACTTATGACAGTATCCGAATATATCAGTATTTTGTGACATGTGTGTGACTTATTACAGTATTAGTCAGAATAAATCAGTATTTTGTGACATGAGTGACTCATGACAGTATCAGAATATATCAGTATGTGACATGTGAGTGACTCATGACAGTAATCAGAATATATCAGTATTTTGTAACGTGCCACTTACATGTCACAAAATACTGATATATTCTCATACTGTCATGAGTCACTCACATGTCACAAAATACTGATATATTTTTATACTGTCATGAGTCACTCAAATGTCACAAAATACTGATATATTCTCATACTATCATGAGTCACTCACGTGTCGCATTCTGATATTCTCTGATTCAGCATATTTTAGTATGTGACTCATAATAATGCAATAGTTTTTTCTGCCTTGGATGATCATTATTAATTTATTGAAGTCTTGTAGCTATAGCTACAACTAAATGGGTGTTATTATGTGACATAATACTTTGTGCCCTATATTTTTATGTTATGTGACATATACTTTGTGCTCTATATCTGTGTGTTATGTGACATATACTTTTTGCCCTGTATCTGTGTGTTATGTGACATATACTTTGTGCCCTATATCTGAGTGTTATGTGACATACATTGTGCCCTATAGCAGTGTGTTATGTGACATATACTTTGTGCCCTATTATATTAGCTGTGTGTTATTTGACATATACTTTGTGCACTATAGCTATTGCTAAATTTTTTAAGTGACATATACTTTGTGCACTATGGCTATTGCTGAATGTGTTATGTGACATATACTTTGTGCACTATAGCATCCCCTAAATGTGTGTTATGTGACGTACATTTTGTGACCTAAAAATGAGATCAATGATCATCCAAGGCAGCTTACCAAGGCATCCAATTGACTAAATACAGTGATTATAGGGTGTTGGAAATTTTAAATGTTTTTGTCACTTAAACAAGTATTATACCTGCCATGTTTGGCATACGGTTAAATAAGAAATGGCGAGGGGGTAGGGCCTCTTTGCCCTAAAATGCCCAGGCCTCTTTTTGGTCCCAGTCTGGCCCTGGTACCATACATTGACCAGTGCCTAGCGCAAATGCAGGGATCCAAAATATTCACTGCCATTGATTGTGCACAGGGATATTGGACCATAAAGGTACATGAGGAGGACCAGTATAAGCTGGCATTCTCCTTCCAAAAGGTCCAGTATGCATTTCAGAGACTTCCTTTTGGATACATAAATTCAGGACATGAATTTGCTGTATTCATGCATAAGGCTATGCCTGATGCACTGGAAAGGGGGACCTTATGTTGATGTTTTAATCAAAAGCACAAACTTTGAAAAACACATCGCAGAGCTTAAACACATCCTCAGCTAACTTAAAAGGGCAGGTGTCAAATTATCCCTACAAAAAGCTCAATGGTGCAGCACTCGTGTAAACTTCTTGGGACATGAAGTTAGTTCTGAAGGATTAAATTCTCAGAAGAAAAAGGTGGAAGCTATAGTAAATTCTAAAAACCCAACTAACTTAAAGGAATTGAAATCCTTCCTGGGTATGACGAATTATTCTTGCAAATTCATTGATAATTATGCAGAATTATGTCAAGGTATTTAAAATATTATTAAATAATATATACAAGTATATTTGTCTTTATTTAATAAGTCTGTGGATGTGCACATCAAATAATTCATTTAGAGATCTCCCACACTCAATATGCTAAATTATGCAATTGTATAAACACAAGGAACTGAAAATTAACACAGATAAAATTCTGAATACACATCTCCAGGATGTCTCCAAAAGCTTGACATTAAGGCATTTGTTTTAATTAAAATGTAGCCACAGTTTCAGAAACCATATGTGTGATTGCTTGGGAATGTGAGATAAAATCTATTTACCCCTCCCAATATACCTAAGAATCTAGCTCAGGTGACAAATATTGTAAGAGTTACAGCATTTGCACTTAAGTGCAGGGGACCCCATGTGGTGAGTAAGAGACAAAAAGTCTGGAATCTAGTTACTGAAAGGGCAGTGAAGACCTTAGGGTAACACAAAGAAAGCAAATGGCTCGCAATAAAATCTTAAAACAACTATGTTATAGGCAGGTAAAATACATTTCAGCATTATAAGAAAATATATATATTTTTAATGGATATATGACGGTCTTTTATATGATAATAAATATAAACGCATTGTATTAATAGATAATTGCTGCATGGGATATTTATATAGGAAATAAATTCAGACTTAGTATAGATTAAATAGCCATTTTAATCATCCCATATTTGAAGTGCATATATATATAACATAAATCTTCTATTTTTCAGATGGATTGTAGCGAACACAATGCAGACAGAACTATTGGAAATATAAAAATAAGCTGTTATTTGTATAGAAATGCCAGGATACTGATAAAATTATAATGCATTTTAAGATAATAATTAGCAGTATTAAATTGCCTTAATATAATAAAATGTTAATAATATAAAACATAATGTCTCATATCAAAACGATCAGGAAGTTGATCTGATGCTGCTTCATCTATAATTAATATTGGGAGAGGAGGAGCTGATTCGGAGCAGAGCACGCTAGTTGCGGCGTGGTGCTGAGAGTCAGCGTATGGAACAGCTTTTTGCCTCCCGGGCTTTACTCTCCCGTTGCTGATGTGACACATACATCCTAGGGAGTCGGGCAATCTTCATTCGTGCCCTGGCAGGAAACCCGTGAGAGCGGTATGCTCCGTCGCAAGAGCCGCAAATAACCTCTCGATTAGGAAAAGTACACCCCGCGGGGGTGACTCCGCTGATCATCCACAGGGCGTCGGCCCTTATCTATACTACACCGGCACCTTGGATACAACATAAAGGTAGAAAGTGCCGCACTACAGGTGCACAAACAAATACCTGTATACTACAAGGACTTTGCAAATTCTAAACCTCCTACCGCACTGTTGAGTGCATCGAACGCACCTAAAATATCCCAATTTACCGCCTGTAGCGGTCCCACGCTGAAGCAAATCCACCTCCCAGGACACGCTGCTACACTGATCCGGGGTCCTGGCAAAGTTGGTACCTGAATTTAATATGTCTAAGTAAAAGACCTGGGGCAGAGTACCGTGCAGGGTAAAGTGCTAGCCCACTTATCGCTTCGTCAGCTGGTTGGAGTTACCAGGGTTGTTGCTGTGTTTTCCTGACAGGTGCTACGACAATTGCAAGGGTAACAGCTGAGGCAGGCCGGATCTACACAAGTCTGTATTACAGACCATCATTGTAAGCTATACATGCTGGACAGAGCTGGACCACTGCTGTTGTATTCATTACTAACTTGGAAAGTGCAAGTATATCTGGTTCCTTGGTTTCCTTATTCTGACTGTTTGTTTGACTGCTTGCTGTGTCCGTTCTCCCTAAAGTAAAGAGAACTTTTCACTATATTGATGCTGCTGGACCGCCGCCGTGCGGGTTCAAGTAGCCCTGATAACGGCTGGACATTTTAAAGTGCCAAGTCTTACTATTATTACGGACAATATTCAAGTCTGTTTGGTCTATATATTTAGTCTTCCTGAGGTTACAAATATGTTACTTTAACCTACAAGTTTAATATAGTAAATGCACCAAAAAGTTAAAAAGTCAGACGAATATAACTTCATGAAAAGATTTATTGCTTAGCTGTGTATTAGGGCCTAGATTGTTTTTATAGCTCTATTATGGAAAAATCTTCTTCTCTGATATATCATAAGCATTTGATCTTACTATAAACGACTTATTAGTTCTAGAAGTTTAACTAATATATCTACATTTGTTTCTACTTACACTTATATAGATTTATATTCTGTGCAAGCATTGTATTTACTGTGTCTGACATATTATTTTAAGAAGCCTGGCAACAAAACTCTTTAGGTGCTGAGTAAATCAAATAGAGAGACAATCTACATGGTACAAGATTATTTTCTGTGCTGGAATATATTAGATATCAAGTTTTCTATACAGGTTTCTTTCTCCTATTCTGCCACATAAGTAATAGTTGACGTATGTAACTCCTGGTTAATAACCTATAAACTTACAGCTCGCTTTTTCCCCCTTATAACACCTCATGACACTTGCATTGATTATTTTATTTATATTATATATTTTTTTGTAAGCTTTGACATATAGCCACGCTCACTTATTTTTTTGTATGCACATACATACACTATTTGTATAGATAGGCATTAATTGCCCCAAATTTTTTTTTTTCTTTTTTTTTCTTTTCTTTCTTCTCTCACTTTCCTTTCACGCTACTGAGTTCTTCACTTTCTTTCTTCGCACTCTATACAATATTTCTCACTTAATAGAATTTTTCACCAAGGGAGGAAGCGGGTGATATATATGGACAAATTTGTTACGTCTAAAATAAACTCGCCCATTATGCCAGTTAAAAATAAAGACAGGAAAACACGTGTCTCTGATATTCAACCAGAAACAGTTAAAGAGCCTACATCCCTTAAAAATGATACTCAACAGCTGGTTAACCAGCTGTCAGGAATATTCTTACCTCAGTTTGAGCTGCTACAATCCCAGATGGCTAATTTAACAGCGGAGGTGAGACAATTTTCAGATAGGCTTAATGAGGTTGAAAATAGAGTATCTGAAACAGAGGATGCTATAAATAGTCAAGCAACGCAATTATCAGATCACAATAAATATATCAAAAATTTACAGGAACGTATAACAGATCTCGAGGATCGATCTCGTCGCAATAATTTAAAAATTGTAGGTTTACCAGAATCTAGTGAATTTGTTGACCTTTTACATTTTGCTTCTACATCTCTTCCGCAAATATTAGGGGTGCAACAACAGAATACTCCTCTGTTGATTGAAAGAGCACACAGAGTTGGTCCCCAAAGGAAGCTACTGAACGGGCTAACTAAGCCTAGAGCAGTCATGATCAAATTCCAAAATTATCAAGATAAAATGAGACTTTTAAGATCCTACCGTAAAACTGACCTGGTGCAGATAGGAGAAGCTAAAATCTTAATTTTTCAAGATTACTCCAGTGAAACTTCCCAAAGAAGGAACATTATGTCACCTTTCTGCACCAGGCTAATCAATGCAGGGCACAAAGCAAGATTAATTTATCCAGCCAAAATAATAATAGAAGATAAGGAAACCACACATACTCTTCTAACCGAACAAGAAGCTAGACAATTTTGTATAGATTTGAAAATTAATGTATAGATGAGGGAACAAATTAAAACTGTAAATACATTTGTGGATATCGTGAGATGTAGCTATTTGCTACATAAAGCCTTGTTTTTAAAATTTTCTTACCTCTGGTTTTTCTTTCTTCTTGCTTTCTTGTTTTTTTCTCTCCCCTTTTTTTTTTTTTTTCCTTTCTTTTTCTCTCTCTCTCTCTTCTTCCCCCCTTCCGGCCTCCACCTCCACACCTGATTTAGATATGAAGAGTAGAAGAAATGCTTAAGTGTGTCTCATGGAACATAGGTGGAATAAATTCCCCTATTAAAAGGAAGTTAATTATTAAGCAATTGGGTAAACATAAACCGGATCTTGCCTTCCTACAAGAAACTCATCTTAAGGCTGCTGAAGTAAATAAACTTAAATCAAAATGGGTGGGTCATGTGATTGCCTCCCCCTGTAATAGGAAGAAGAGAGGGGTAGCCATCTTGTTTAACAAATGTCTATCATATAGAATTTTGAAGCATATTTACGATAAAGAGGACAGATGGCTACTGGTCGAGATTGAGATAGGGAACACTAAATACATTTTCTGTAATATATATGCACCAAATCACGTAGACGTATCATTCTGGAATCAACTCATTATGATGCTATCCCAATATATTGGACAAAACTTGATCTTGGTAGGAGACTTCAATCTTATCCCAACCGCATTCCTAGATAGACGTACTCCAAATAACTCTAAATTTTCCATCGCTAAGGCCAAAATATTTCGGCAGATATGTAATAATTTAAAGGTCCATGATATCTGGCGTATTAAACACCCGGACGCTCAACTATTTTCTTGTGAGTCCAAGTCTTATAGAGCGCTCTCCAGAATAGACTTCTTCTTAATTTCTGATGCCATGTTAACGATGGATATTGATACACATATTTCTGATATAATAATTTCAGATCACGCTGTCATTTCTCTGAGCATAGCAATCAAAAACACTGTTACTAACTTTGTAAATAACTTCTTCTTCCCCAACTATCTATCCCAGGATAAAAAGTTTGCTGATTGGTTAGGCCAGAAATGGCGGGAGTATCAATCCTTCAATAGAGAATATCTAGATAAAACAGAGATCTACTGGGAAGCCGCCAAGGCTTACCTTAAGGGTGAAATTAAAGCTTATATGATTAAAAAGAAGAAGCAATTCAAGGCCCGCGAAATGCAGCTGGCTAACCAGCTCAGCAACTCCTATAAAAATTATATTAGTAACACTTCTAAATCTCTTTGGGATAAATATCAGAAGGCCAAACATGAATATGATCTCTTCTTTAAAGAGAAAATGATAAAGGAAGATATTAAAACTAATGCTAAGTATAGTGGGCAATTTGGCAGGTCAGCCAAATTTCTGGCTAGACTAAATAAGGCCAGGAAAAAGAATAATATAATTGAAGCTATTAGGGTCGGCCAAGATAGATGTTCAGATCCACTAGAGATTAGAGAGAGTTTCTTCAAATATTTTAAAAACATATATGCGGCGAATGAGATTAACCTTGAAAACAAAGATATTTTCTGGAATTCAATTGTAATTCCCAAAATCTCCTCAGCTTTTTTAGAAGTCTTAAATAGTCCTATTACCTTGGAAGAAGTAGATGAGGCAATACTCCATGCTAAGTCAAATAAAGCTCCCGGCCCTGATCAGTTAACGTCAGAATTTTATAAGATTACTCGATGTGATATACTTCCTACTCTGGTTAGATTATTTAATGAATATTTTATAGCTGGGAAGCCTATGTCGGAGCACTTCTCAGCGTCGGGCGGTTACTTTAATATTAAAGAAAGGTAAAGATCCTCTTGATCCATCCTCTTACAGGCCTATATCACTTCTAAATGTAGATTATAAACTACTTACCTCTATAATGGCAAAAAGACTTAAGTCTGGCATAGAGCAAATTATACATGAGGATCAATCAGGCTTTATGCCTGGGAGATCTTCTATCAGAAATATACGCCGTGTCACTACTGTACTAGAATACTGTTGGTATAACTTGCAGGATAATGCTCAAAACGCAAAACAAGACTATGCGTTACTAACTGCCGACGCCGAGAAGGCTTTCGACTCAGTCACATGGGATCACTTATATACCGCCCTTGATAAATTTAGGTTTAAAGGGAATTTTTTCTCATTAATAAGGTCTATCTATAATTCACCTACTTCATATGTCCTAGTCAATGGGGCTCCAACACCTAGGTTCCATATCCATAAAGGAAAGAGACAGGGCTGTCCCCTGTCTCCCCTTTTATTCCATCTTGCTATAGAACCTCTTGCAATCCTCCTGAGAGACACCGTATCAGGTATAAAAATTGGAGATCAACAATTGGTCCTATCACTCTATGCTGATGACTTGTTGCTGTTTTTACAGAACACTAAAATCAGTATCCCTCTTGTTCTAAATATTTTCAAGCAATTCAGCTCTTTCTCGGGTTACAAACTAAATTTGAGCAAGTCTGAAATTCTTTGGATACATCAGAACAAAGACAGTTGTAGGGAACACCCCCTACAGGTCACAGAAAGCATTAAATACTTAGGAATAAATCTCCATAGAAATCCTAATCTCTGGTATGATAACAATTTCTCTGTTTTCTTTGCAAATGCTGCTGAGAAATTAGACAGATGGGTCTTGTTCCCTATTTCTCTCTCGGCCAGAGTCATGCTAATTAAGTCTATTCTTTTCCCACAATTAGTATATCTTCTTCAAAATCTCCCTGTCTTTATTTCTAACAAAGATCTAAGGCTTTTCAATAAGAATTGTTCATCTTTTGTCTGGAACAACAGTCCAGAACTAAACTATACCAGCTCTCAGAATATGGAGGATTTGCGCTTCCTGATATAAAATGGTATAATATAGCTATCCTGGCACGTTTTGCCTGTGACTGGATCACAGATACTAATTATTTCACAAATCCTTTAATTGAAAGACAGATGGTTGCCCCTCTCTCTCTTAAGGCTACTATCCACTGCCCAATGGCACAACTACCAAAACACATTAAAAAGTTAACGGTAATTAGTAATGTGGTCTCAGCCTGGCAGAAATTATGTACAGTGTTAAACATAGACTACCGTATATCAGCATACCTCCCCATTAGAGGTAACAGCCTTTTCCCCTCCAGGTTTAACATCAGAAATTTTTTACAAGGTGGGAGGAAAAGGGGCTAATTTACATCTCCCAAGTTCTTGACAATGAATATTTAGTTAGAACATTTGAATCTATCCTCCAAGAATATAATCTATCAAATCAAAACTTTTATGCATATCTGCAACTTAGACATTATATAAATGGAATACAAAATATTAGACAAGACTATAAAAAATTTGGTAAGCTTGAAGACTATATCATTCTACATAAGAATGGTATTCATACAATCTCGCTAATTTATAATATCTTAATGTCGAAACAAGGACAATTGGGGTTGGAAACCTTAACCGGCTACTGGAGATCCCACTTCCAAGAAATAACAGTAGAAAAAATTAAATTTAGTATTAAACAAGTAAGAGAGGCAAGAATCCCCACCTCCTGGAAAGAATCCCATATTAAACTAATTAATAATTCATACATTACACCGAGAACACTAGCCAAGTGGGCTGGTGACAAATCCACTAACTGTTTTAAGTGTAAAAAAAGGAGGCTGATCTCCTCCATTGTTTTTGGCTCTGTCCTAAAATTACGGCAGTTTTGGTCTAAAGTGTCCTACTGGGCCTCTAAAGTCCTACATGAAAAATGTGACATTGGATATTTACCAGGTTTTTTTTCTATCTAGTGAGACCAATATTACATTCCATAAATCTATCAACACCCTGATTCTCCTAGGACGGAACCTAATCCTCAAGTATTGGAAGAAGAGGATTGCCCCTCCGTTTGGTCTATTTAAACAAGCCGTGTTCTCGCAAATCATGTTTGAACAACTAAATATCAATTCCTTGTCAGAGAATCAGATAAAAAGCTTTTTTGACAAATGGCTCACTCTAATATTACAACAATCTAATAATCTGAAATATACACTAACTAAATGTTTTCATAAATCAGACTTTTTTGGAACTCTGATCTTGAATAATCTATTTCCCTACTCCTGGTATTAATGTCACATTCCCTTACTAAGACGGAGATGTGGAGTTGGTGGCAGGGGGGATTTCTTTTCTTATCTCTCTGCTTCTTTTTCCTCTTTTTTTTTTCCTTTTTTTTTTTTGCTTGGTTTTGTTTATTTTGTTTTGTTTTGTTTTGTGTTGTATGGTTATGTTTTGCTATGTTATCTTAGGTAACCAGGAAAATAGCACAAGTATATAATTATAAAGAGTAAGATACTGGAAAGTATGTGGTAATAACTTCTTTAAAATATGACTTTGTGGAACCTCTGAAGTCAAGAGTGAATTAATCATTGATTGTATTTATTTCTTCTCTTTTTTCTGTTAAACAAAGAAACTTTCTTATGTGATAAAAATGTACTTGTTGATTTGTACTTTGTGCTTGGAAATAAATAAATGTTTAAAAAAAAAAAAAATATTGGGAGAGATTAATACAAGAAATTATGGCATAGTTTAAAGAAATAATAATTTCACTGTCTAAAAATGCTGTATTTGTTTGTGTTGTACTGTCTGCTGCCACGCTTTTTGGCTGTTAAAAATGAAATTTCCAAGGGCCAATCCGATTAGACTTCCCAGGTAACCAATGGGAAGGTCAGCTCCCGTAGTGCCCCCCACATGATTTCATAAATGATTGAAAACATATATAAGTAAGCAAAAGAGAAATAGAAAAAATGGCTGTTTTAACTTTGGATGATATCTGCTGCTGGGCATTTTGAAACCATTCTAAACAAGCTGACTACCCTCTTTCTCATTGATTGCAAAAATTACTTATCTGTCTTCTGAGATGAAACAAGAAATTTCTGGTAACTGAATTATCGATTTTGATCATTTTGGTAAAGTATAAGAAAAGGGCTGCTAATTACATGTGATATTTTAAAGTCACTGCAGTTTAAATTACAGTTAATAGATTTAAAGAGCAGGTTGTACTTTTAAACTGTGTGTCATTGTTTTAGATAGCTCTTAGCCTGCCTATATTTATGCAAGCATTTAAAGTAAACATTTACTATTGCTGTATGTAGTAGAGTTAAGGAAATAGTGCATATTTCAAATTGGTAGTCACAGCCTATATATTGTTTAAATCTGTATCTGATTGGCTAAGTAACTCATCTGTGCAAGTTCTGATATTGTAAGTTAATTTTGTATTAGGATAAATTGCAGTTAAATAGCATAATATATATATTATCCTATTGTTTATAAGCACTGTTTAAAATCGTATTGCTTGGATGTTAAAAGATTTGTAAATAAGGCTGGTTTTAAAGATAAGCGTGTATGAACTTTGCATAGCATATTTAAATAATTTTCAAGCGCATATAATATTACTCATATTCCTTTTATTGCAAATATATTTCAATATGTTCATGGATATTAACTAATAAAAGAATTCAGATATTTATATTAATTGTATTGTTTCTAGTAGATGCATGTTGATTAAGTGTTTCTATTTTTAAGGAAAATTATTATTTGTATTGTGTTATAACCCTGCCATAAGCTGATATATTATTTGGAGAGCACTACTAAGATTTTCATAAATATACTGACATAATATATGGAGGCACTGTTTGAGATTTGATAATATTCATCATATTTGATATAATATATTTGTAGTAAATAGAAATTATTATAAAAGAGAAAAAAATAAAATAAAAAAAATTCATATTTCGATATTAATATTTTGAAGATATAATTTTTGAAAAGTTGAAATATTGATTTTTATATTTTCGAGATTGATATTAATATCTTGAAATATTATTAAAGATTCATTTTTAAAAAAATAATAAAAATATAAATTTTTCATATTTCAAAATTAATAAAACATATTAATGTTTCATATTTTCAAAGTTAATCAAAAATATTAATTTTTCATATTTCGAAATATTAATTTTTCATATTTCAAAATTAATACTATATTTTTTTTAAATATAATTTTTTTCTCTCTCTCTTTTTATTGGTAAAAAATTGTATTAGCGTTTTTAATTTAACTGAATACTAAACCAATTTAATAATGTCTGTAGCCAGAAGTGACTCATTTAATTCTATACATAGCGATGAAATTGGTCCCATTACAATAACCCATTACTAAAGGTCAGGTCCTTAAGAAGATATCTTAAGTTACATTAAAGGGAAGATAAATATTGCTGGTAAATTAAATGATTTTGTGGATATGCTTGAAACTAGAGCTAAAAATATTACCGTTAATAATAATATGTGGAATGAAGAGAATGAATTCTTCCAGGAATTATTAATGATTAATCAATGCAAAACTCCCAAAAAGCGAGAGGAACTAATACTAAAATCTTGGCCCCTTTTAATATGCATTATTGACGAAATGTAATTTTGTGTCATAGACAAACGATTGCAAATACATGAGCTAGAAAATAATATTCGTTTCCTCACGCAGACACGAAGAGGATTTAAAAATAGCCAAAAATAAAATGGATGAATTTGCCCAAAACCTAACCGCCTTAGATAAGCATAACATAGACTTACTCGCACAGATACAAGATTTAAATAAACAGCTTGCGCAAAGCCAGAGAGAATTAAGCGATTTAAAAAGGTCATATCGCCATAATGAAAACCCTTATATTAACAGTGAGAATAATGCAAATAATGCTAACTCCTTTAGCGAACGCGGTCAGGGACGAGGTACAGAAATATATGGAACAGTATAGACAAATGACCCCTAATGGGTCAGAAATAGATTTCCCAAATAGGCAGTCACCTCATGATATAAATCCAGAGGACTGCTGTAATGCAGCTGGTGCGGGGGAGGGAAACTCTAACAGAGACTCCCAAAGTAAGTCTGATAAGGTATATGATTCCCATAAAATAATCCACCTTCGCACAACGTGCTGTACCTATATTCTCCAATAAGGGAACAACGTCTGTAATTGATCATTTAGAGGCTTTTGAAAATGCATTAGCTATAATGAATGTTACAAGTGAGAAATTGAAAATTGAATTTCTGCCCTGGGTATTTGACAGTAAACATCACAAATTCTTTGCTTCACTAAAGGATATGAATATTCATTCCTGGAATGGGATAAAATGACAATGCAGAAAAGAATTCGGGCAATATCGCACTAAAACTGCTGCAAAAATAGCGGTATATGGTTAAAGTGTTGTGCGAATCAGAGTCCATTTGAATTCCTTTCTGTATTGAAAAATGCGTACAGTATGGCTGAAGATAATCCCAGATTTGATGGCTCAGAATTTGTAAATTTTATTTTTTGAAGCATTGCCTACACCCATCAAATTAACTTAGCTAGAGATTTTGATGAGGACTGCTCATTGGAATGGATGATCAAAGAGAGTACAAAATTATACTCTATTCAGCAGTCCAGTGAGCAGGGGGTTAAAAAGGAGTCAAAACCCAAAATTGTAGCAGAAACTAGGGTTGTCACCTAACCCCCTCAATTTGGAGTCTAAAAAGAGGACCTATGCGGAGGTGGCCAGTCAAAACAGGCCATCTCCACAGAGGTTTAACTCTGCCCCCTTCCCTACACAGGTTGAGGCGCAGGGAGACTATAACCAAAGTGGGGGACATAATCAGGTGAATAATTACTCACAAAGAGAATACTCCACCAAATAATTGGTATCCGCGCAAGGGTAGATACAATAGACAGCGAAAATATTCTCAGGGGTAACCAGACACCCCCAGGTATATAATGCTCCCCAAAGTACTAATACTGAGCAAGCTGAACCCCAGAGGCAACCACGCCAGAATAGAAATAGCGGCTCTGATTCTGAGGGAACCCAATGGTCCAGGAATCATTATTATGGGGCACCAAGAGATAGGCCCAGGGGTAGAGGTAACTTGTACAATCAGGTAGATATGCTGTTTACTCAGTTAAATCGGTTGAGCGAACAATTCGCTAATATGGGTCAAATTTCTACGGCTTAGCAATCCGAACAATACTTTTTTAGGGGTGCACGCCAGTGGTCAGCAGTGGACCACAGGCACAGTCATAAATACTGCAGCATCCACCTAAGGGGAGGAGGGGAGAGATATACAAAATGTAATAATAAATATCAATGGTACTAATCATGTTCTCTCCCCACAGACCGAAAACGGGCAATTTAGCTGTGATGACAGGCAACCTCATCCGGGAAAAATTAACAAACCTCTTCCTTTGCAGCATGCCTTTAACCTTATTTCCACAGATGCAGTACGCAAGAATCCAGCCGGGTCCTGTCATAAAAGGAGACTGGTAGCTATGGAGTTTCTTCTGCATTGGAAAACACGGCGAATTCAGGTAACACGTGGCGAAGCCCACAAATGTATGATAACGCCAACTTTATGTGTGAATGGTAGAAACTGCAGGAAGGTATTATGTATTAGTTGAGCTGCAAGATTCAGTCTCCAACCCTATCATGGGATTAATTGGACACTGGATCCCAGGCAACTATCTTATCCCACAGGTACTACACACAGCTAAATGAGTCTAACACCCCACAAACCTAAAATAAAAGAATTTGATGTTCTCTAATAGGTGTTGGGGGTGACTCCTTAAAAGTCTACGGTACTACCTGGTTAAAATTTAAATTGGGGAACAGGGTCATAAGACACCCTGTCATTATAGTGAATCTGCCAACTGATCGTTTAAGTATTGGTAGTGATCTCCTGAAGCGATTAAGCACCATAATTGATTGCATAAATAATGTAATTTGGTCACAAGTTAAACGGCCTATCAATTATGAAAAATCTGGTATATCTCGCACCCGACATAGCTGTCACGTGGTGGAAGAGAAACCAGATGCTGTGGAGATTCATTTCAGGAATAACTCTGTACCTGAAATCACTATTCTACAAATAGATGATCAGACTCCCTTTTAGTGGCTCTGATGGTAATACTTTTAAAATTTTGCCTGGAAAGATAGCGAATATTTCCCTAGATGGCGATGTATTAACCATATCACTCCACAAGGGGATCATAAAATCCCTAAGGGGGGAGGCCACACTCAATACCTCACAGGGATTGAGAGAGTTAAAGAGGATCTATTTATCCCTATACAAGTGCATGACCTTGGTAAAACCAAGTATGCTAAAATAAACTTAAAACAGGAAGCTAGCTATATAGCGAAGGTTTATTAGCGCAAATAGCTGAACCTTAAAGTGATTAAATATCTTTCTCCCCAAGACCACTGTGTCAACGGCCTGGAATGACAGGTCTGAAAGCTATAACATCACAGCTAAGTGCTTATTATCTATCTCTATAGGTAATAAGTCAGTGAAGCACCTGTTTTTAGTTTAAATACTCCCCATAATCAAATATACATTGGTAATGATATCTTACATAGATATGCCATACAAAATAGATTTGATTAATTCTTGCCTCTGGAGCAGGTTAAAGGGGGACCCTGAAGTATTTCAGGATGAAAATGCAGCCCTGAAATCAAACCAGCAATTGCCATATGCTGTGAATATGCAGGTATCCAGCGATGTTATAATTCCTGCTGGGGCTGATAAATTTCTTTTACCCTTACAGGTAAAGAGAGGTCAGAAATTAAAAACTTCTGAAACACTGATTTGCCTCTCCCATAGAATACAAAATCTGGGTGTCACAATGACCTACACTCCTATGGTGAATATTGGAACTATTCCAATACATATTATTGTACATAACATGACCCCACAGGACTATAACATTATCCAAGGGAACTACCATAGGATATGCACTGGAATCAAGTTATTACACTTTTGGATTCCAGAATAATGTAATTGGGCTAATACCTGAAGGATACTTAACTGAAGAACAATTAATAGAACAATCCTTTGCATCTATGCCAGAAGGTCTATTTAATATTCAGTCTATTTATCCCTTCAGCTCAGAGAAGGCATCTGTAAAATGAAGAAGCCTCTTTAGTGTTTGATCAGGCCAATCAAACAACAAGATTACCCAATACCAGAGTCATGGGAGGCAATGTAAACTGTAATCAAGGGGATCTCACCTCTAGGTTGGAAGGAAGCCTATGAAAAAGGACAGCCTGAAATCTTTCCAGGATTTCAGCAAATAGTCGAAGAGCAAATATCCTTAGCTAATGGGCTGTTCCAGCGATGATGAACGCCAACTGCTGCGAGAACTCCTGATGGAGTACGAGGATATTTTTGCTAAGGATTCTTATGACTGTGGTACTACAGGACTTGCACATTGCAAGGATACAAACAGATCCCAATGCACCACCGTGTCTTTGTTAAACAAACAGACTTCCTTTAGCCTCATATGATTCTCTTGCAGAAATCATAGAGGAACTTGGAAGAAAGGGGTATCATACAACAGGTGCACAGCTCTTATAATAATCTATTCGAGGTGTCCTTAAGCCCAATGGACAATAGGCGTTTGTGTGCTGACTTAAGACAGATAAACAAACGAGTGTACATGTCTGGCTGGGGCTGTACCATACATTGACCAGTGCCTAGCACAATGCAGGGATCCAAAATATTCACTGCCAATGATTGTGCACAGGGATACTGGACCATAAAGGTACATGAAGAGGACCAATATAAGCTGGGCCATTCTCTTTCCAAAAGGTCCAATAGCATTTCAAAGGACTTCCTTTTGGATACATAAATTCTGGACATGAATTTGCTGTATTCATGCATAAGGCTATGCCTGATACACTGGAAAGGGGGACTTTATCTTATGTTGATGATGTTTTAATCAAAAGCACAGACTTTGAAAAACACGTCGCAGAGCTTGTAAACACGTCCTCAGCCAACTTAAAAGGGGCAGGTGTCAAATTATCCCTACAAAAAGCTCAATGGTTCCGCACTCGTGTAAACTTCTTGGGACATGAAGTAACCTCTGAAGGATTAAATCCCCAGAAGAAAAGGTGGAAGCTATAGTGAATTCGAAAAACCCAACTAACTTAAAGGAATTGAGATCATTCCTTGGGTATGACAAATTATTCTCGCAAATTCATTGATAATTATTCGGAATTAGCTAAACCACTACTACTTCTTCTAAAGAAAGATGTGAAATGGCACTGGAGTGAGTCTCAGAGGACAGCCATCAAAGAGCTGAAGAGAAAACTCACACAAGCACCTTGCTTAGCATACCCTGAAGGTGGTAAACCTTTCTTCTTAGAGACAGGTTACACAGATATAAGCATGAGTGCTGTTTTATACCAAAAGCAAGATAATTTGAACAAAGCCATTGCTTATGCGTGCAAAAATCTATCCCCAGTAGAAATAAAATTTAGCGATTGCGAAAAAGCCCTCTTATCTACTGTATGGGCTCTACAAAATTTCCGCAGCTATTTACAGGGGCGAGAAATTATTGTAGAAACGGCCCACCAGCCCTTGCTATATTTGCAAAGTGAGAGAATAAGAGATGGGAATTTGTCAAATAGTCGCATAACAGCGTGGGACTCTTTCCTTGCAAGGCTGGCCATTAGAAATTCGCTACAAGCAGAATAAAAAGAATCCAGTCGCACAAGGGCTTGCTGAGCTCCACGACTGTACTGCTAGAGATCCTGGGGAAGAATTATCCAAAGATGATTTTCTGGAGGAACAATTGCTTTCCCCATATAAAATGTACAATGAGGACCATTGTCAAACATTACCTTGGGTGTATGTTGATGGTTGTTCTTACCATGCTACTATTGATAATGAGCGCAGATTAGTCGCTGGCATTGGTATAACTGGGGCAAATGGATTCCCAAATATATCTATAGGTTTCAACATTGGACCAAGATCCAGTCAAGTTGCAGAACTAACTGCTGTTTTCAAAACCATTGAAATGGCTATTGAACATGGTATTCATGAATTTGTGATCATAAACTGACTCAAATTATGTGCGTGACAGTTTTGTTTGAATACCTGCCAACTTGGAAAAGAAATGGCATGCAGAAAAGCAATAACAAACCAGTCAAGCATTGGCAAGTTGTTCTGCGAGATTGTATAATCTGGTGGTATCCAATGATTTAACCATACACTGGAAAAAAGACCAAGGGTCATTCCAGAGTTCTAGGTCCTGATAAGGAAGGCAATGATCCTTGCGGATTCGTTAGTCAAACAAGGAGCCATAACTGGAGAACTCCTTAATATTGACCACTTAGTGGGTGCAATTCAGGTAAAAGCCATTACCAGAAACCAGGCAAAACAACAGAGTGAGCCTAACTTGGTACAATGGAGTTCAGGATTCTCCTAGTGAGGACCTGATCACTAGTCAAAAAGAAGACCCCATTGTAGGCATCTTCTATAAACACATAGAAGATCCTGAAAGCAACCCCCATCTCAAAAGATGATGTATTGGCAAAGAAGGTCTGAGAATCTTAATAAAATCTAAATCACAATTCAAGTTACAGGAATGGTTTGTTAATTAGAACCTCCAAACTGGCATCCAGCAATGGGTAGTACCCACCAGTTCAGGGGTCTAATGCTTCAACATGCCCATGATGCTCCCACATCTGGTCATCGTGGTGCAAACTCACGTTTGAAATATTACGTGATTACGCTTTTTGGCCCACACATGTTGAAAGATGTTCAACACCTACTGTCAAGGGTGTTTAATCTGCCCACAGTTCCAACCCACTGCACCAACGCATAGAGCGCCATTGCAGAAAAGGGGGATGGTAATGCCATGGTCAGATATACAAATTGATTTTATTGGTCCGGTAACAAGGTCATCAAGAGGTAACAAGTACATGTTAACAGTGACATGCCTGTTCACTAAATGGGTAGAGTGCATTAGTGCACCTAACAATAGTGCGGAAACATGTG
Source organism: Bombina bombina (assembly GCF_027579735.1). Classification (NCBI taxonomy): domain Eukaryota; kingdom Metazoa; phylum Chordata; class Amphibia; order Anura; family Bombinatoridae; genus Bombina; species Bombina bombina. Next base: position 256,273,361 of record NC_069502.1, read on the forward strand.
CAGCGTTGCTCATCAACCATGTATTTTCCAGATTTGGTTTGCCCCAAAGAATCGAGTCAGATCGGGGGACCCACTTCACTAGCGAAGTGATGACCAAAATGTGGAAGATACTAGGGGTTAAAAGAAAGCTCCATATTGCTTATAGAGCTGCCTCAAGTGGTGGTGTAGAGCGTTACAACCCGTCTATTGTTAAAATTTTCAAAACGTTTGTGAGTGAAACGGGTAAAGACTGGGATGTAAAACTACCTCTAGTCTTAATGGCATTAAGAGCAACTCCAAGTAGTGCTACCAAAATGTCACCTTTTGAACTGATGACTGGTAGAAGAATGGTTCTACCTCAGCATCTACTGTACCGTACATCAGACCAAAACTTGATAAACGCTGCCAATACACATCAATATGTGGAAAACCTAAGAAAGTACCTGCAATATGCATTTGCATTTGCTCAAAGGAATTTAGAGAGAGCCGCAACTGCCACTAAAACCTATTATGATCTCAAAACGTCCAAAAAGGAATATGACATAAATGATAAAGTTTATCTTTATAACTTTGGAAGAGATCAGGCTAGGGAGAAGAAATCTCTTCCCTCATGGATAGGTCCTTTTGTCATTACTGACAAAATATCTCCAGTGGCCTATAAAATAAGGATCCCCAAAAATGAAAGTGTCATAGATAAATGGGTCCATATCAATCAATTGCGGGCATGTCATCCCAGATCCCAACTACAAGTTATAGAGGGAGAATGAAGTGTCATATCCCCAAATGAAATAAAGACATACTGTATTTTAAGATGCCTAGCTGATAAACATGAAGGCTCAAAAATGACAGACTATATACTTTGATCCAATTCAGATACATGTGTCCTACATGTTTTTGAATTGGAAAGGGGGATTTATGTCAAGGTATTTAAAATATTATTAAATAATATATACAAGTATATTTGTCTTTATTTAATTTAATTTAAGTCTGTGTATGTGCACATCAAATAATTCATTTAGAGATCTCCCACACTCAATATGCTAAATTATGCAATTGTATAAACACAAGGAACTGAAAATTAACACAGATAAAATTCTGAATACACATCTCCAAAGGCTTGACATTAAGGCATTTGTTTTAATTAAAATGTAGCCACAGTTTCAGAAACCATATGGTGTGATTGCTTGGGAATGTGAGATAAAATCTATTTACCCCCTCCCAATATACCTAAGAATCTAGCTCAGGTGACAAATCTTGTAAGAGTTACAGCATTTGCACTTAAGTGCAGGGGACCCCATGTGGTGAGTAAGAGACAAAAAGTCTGGAATCTAAAGTTACTGAAAGGGCAGTGAAGACCTTAGGGTAACACAAAGAAAGCAAATGGCTCACAATAAAATCTTAAAACAACTATGTTATAGGCAGGTAAAATACATTTCAGCATTATAAGAAAATATATATATTTTTAATGGATATATGATGGTCTTTTATATGATAATAAATATAAACGCATTGTATTAATAGATAATTGCTGCATGGGATATTTATATAGGAAATAAATTCAGAATTAGTATAGATTAAATAGCCATTTTAATAATCCCCATATTTGAAGTGCATATATATAACATAAATCTTTTATTTTTCAGATGGATCGTAGCGAACACAATGCAGACAGAACTATTGGAAATATAAAAATAAGCTGTTATTTGTATAGAAATGCCAGGATACTGATAAAATTATAATGCATTTTAAGCTAATAATTAGCAGTATTAAATTGCCTTAATATAATAAAATGTTAATAATATAAAACATGTGTCAGGTTATTACCTTGATATCTGCCTTTTTTCCTTGCTGACTGTATTTTACACGCTGTACCTTTAAATTCCAATTGCACTCACTACTGATTCCTATAAATCTCCCATCAACCCTCACTACTTTGCTTGGTATTGTATTGGCTAAGTACTTCTGAGCTGTGATATCTGTGACCCCTCACTTGGATATCGCTACTTCTCTATCATAGTGAATTACTGTGACTTCCTTGCTTGGATACCTCCTTGCTACCTGGATTTGAAGCTGTCGCTTTTTGCATTTACCTTGTAGTGACTCTTTTTCGGATTTCCTTTCCTCTCCTAGCCGGACCTGACTCCCAATAGCCACCTTACAACGGATCAATCCGCGGGTGACGTCACACGCCAGCTTCACGGAAACTACCCGCATCAGGAAACAGCCTGTACCGCTGCTCTGCACGCTCCAGAGTCTCACTGCCTGCTAATCCAGACGGATCTGCCTGTCAGCTCTTACTGTTTTCAAGGTATTACGCATCCTAACAATTGCCTTATGAACTTCCAACTTGTAATTGCGGTTCTCAAATCAAGTTAAACTCTGCACCTCTCTTTAGCTATTTTCATGTTTTATTCCATAACCTATTGTATTCTGATTAATGTCACAAATCAGTTTGGTACGCTGCACTCAGGTTTTGAATCCAAGGGCTCAGCTGCAGGTTTAAGTGTTTAAAACAACACAGGTAGCAGCAATAGAGTTCTTTCTTTTCTAAACCTACACAGTAAACTGCTGAATAGTTACATGAGGCCTGCAAACTACCCTCTAGGTAGTTTATTTGCTTACCTCACACTCTTCAGCAACATTATCACATTTATTGATCTTCAGCAGCTGTGGTTCTAACAATAGTAAAACTTTGTTAGAACTTTTATTTTCCTAGAAAAACTTGGTCTGACAACATGATGTCTCATATCAAAACGATCAGGAAGTTGATCTGATGCTGCTTCATCTATAATATAATATTGGGAGAGATTAATACAAGAAATGATGGCAGTTATTACATAGTTTAAAGAAATAATAATTTCACTGTCTAAAAATGCTGTATTTGTTTGTGTTGTACTGTCTGCTGCCACCTGGGTGTTATGTTGCGAGAACTACAGTCAGAAGCTTTTTGGCTGCTAAAAATGAATTTCCAAGGCCCAATCCGATTAGAGCTTCCCAGGTAACCAATGGAAGGTCAGCTCCCGTAGTGCCACCCCACATGATTACATCAATGATTGAAAACATATAATAAGTAAGCAAAGAGAAAAAGAAAAAATGGCTGTTTTAACTTTGTGATGATATCTGCTGCCTGGGCATTTTGAAACCATTCTAAACAAGCTGACTACCTCTTTCTCATTGATTGCAAAAATTACTTATCTGTCTTCTGAGATGAAACAAGAAATTTCTGGTAACTGAATTAATCGATTTTGATCATTTTGGTAAAGTATAAGAAAAGGGCTGCTAATTACATGTGATATTTTAAAGTCACTGCAGTTTAAATTACAGTTAATAGATTTAAAGAGCAGGTTGTACTTTTAAACTGTGTGTCATTGTTTTAGATAGCTCTTAGCCTGCCTATTTGTATGCAAGCATTTAAAGGTAAACATTTACTATTGCTGTATGTAGTAGAGTTAAGGAAATAGTGCATATTTCAAATTGGTAGTCACAGCCGTATATATTGTTTAAATCTGTATCTGATTGGCTAAGTAATTCATCTGTGCAAGTTCTGATATGTAAGTTAATTTTGTATTAGGAAAAATTGCAGTTAAATAGCATAATATATATATTATCCTATTGTTTATAAGCACTGTTAAAATCATATTGCTTGGATGTTAAGAAGATTTGTAAATAAGGGCTGGTTTTAAAGATAAGCATGTATGAACTTTGCATAGGCATATTTAAATAATTATCAAGCGCATATAATATTACTTCATATTCCTTTTATTGCAAATATATTTCAATATGTTCATGGATATTAACTAAATAAAAGAATTCAGATAGTTATATTAATTGTATTGTTTCAAGTAGATGCATGTTGATTAAGGGTTTCTATTTTTAAGGAAAATTATTATTTGTATTGTGTTATAACCCTGCCATAAGCTGATATATTATTTGGAGAGCACTACTAAGATTTTTCATAAATATACTGACAATTAGCTAAACCACTACTACTTCTTCTAAAGAAGGATGTGAAATGGCACTGAGTGAGTCTCAAGAGACAGGCCCATAAAAGAGCTGAAAAGAAAACTCACTCAAGCACCTTGCTTAGCGTACCTTGAAGGTGGTAAACCCTTCTTCTTAGAGACAGGTTACACGGATGTAAGCATGAGTTGCTGTTTTATCCAGAAGCATGATAATTTAAACAAAGCCATTGCTTATGCAAGGCAAAACTCTATCCCCAGTAGAAATAAAAATTTAGCGATTGTTTAAAAAGCCCTCTTATCTACTGTATGAGCTCTACAAAATTTCTGCAGCTATATACAGGTGCGAGAAAATTATTGTAGAAATGGCCCCACCAGCCTTTGCTATATTTTGCATAGTGAGAGAATAAGAGATGGGAATATGTCTAATAGCCGCATAACAGCGTGGGACTCTTTTCTTACAAGGCTGGCCTTTAGAAATTCGCTACAAGCAGAATAAAAAGAATCCAGTCGCACAGGGGGCTTGCTGAGCTCCTTGACTGTACTGCTAGAGATCCTGGGGAAGAATTATCAGAAGATGATTTCCTAGAGGAACAACTGCTTTTCCCCATATAAAATGTACACTGAGGACAATTGTCAAACATTACCTTGGGTGTGTGTTGATGGTTGTTCTTACCATGCCACTATTGATAATGAGCGCAGACTAGTCGCTGCATTGGTATAACTTGGGCAAATGGATCCTCAAATATATCTATAGGTTTTAACATTGGACCAAGATCCAGTCAAGTTGCAGAACTCACTGCTGTTCTCAAAACCTATGAAATGGCTATTGAACATGGTATTCATGAATTTGTGATCATAACAGACTCAAATTATGTGTGTGACAGTTTTGGTGAATACCTGCCAACTTGGAAAAGAAATGGAATGCAAAAAAGCAATAACAAACCAGTCAAGCATGGCAAGTTGTTCTGCGAGATTGATAATCTGGTGGTATCCAATGATTTGACAATACACTGGAAAAAGACCAAGGGTCATTCCAGGGTTCTAGGCCCAGATAAGGAAGGCAATGATCTTGCGGATTCATAGCCAAACAAGGAGCCATAACTGGAGAACTCCTTAATATTGACCACTTAATAGGTGCAATTCAGTAGAAGCCATTACCAAAACCAGGCAAAACAACCGAGGTGAACCTAACCTGGTACAATAGAGTCAGGATTCTCCTAGTGAGGACCTGATCACTAGTCCCAAAAGAAGACCCCATTGTAGGCATCTTCTATAAACACATAGAAGATCCTGAAAGCAACCCCATCTCAAAAGATGACTGTATTGGCAAAGAAGATCTTAGAATCTTAATGAAATCCCAGAACACAATTCAAGTTACAGGATTGTTTGTTAATTAGAACCTCCAAAACTGGCATTCAGCAATGGGTAGTACCCACCAAGTTCAGAGGTCTAATACTTCAACATGCCCATGATGCTCCCACATCTGGTCATCGTGGTGCCAAACTCACATATGAAATATTGCGTGATTACACTTTTTGGCCCCACATGTTGAAAGATATTCAAACCTACTGTCAAGGGTGTTTAATCTGTCCACAGTTCCAACCCACTGCAACCAACACATAGAGCGCCATTGCAGAAAAGGGGGATGGTAATGTCATGGTCAGATATACAAATTGATTTTATTGGTCCAGTAAATAGGTCATCAAGAGGTAACAAATACATGTTAACAGTGACATGCCTGTTCACTAAATGGGTAGAGTGCATCAGTGCACCTAACAATAGTGCTGAAACATGTGCAGCATTGCTCATCAATCACGTATTCTCCAGATTTGGTTTACCCTAAAGAATCGAGTCCATTGTTAGAATCCTAAAAAAGTTTGTGAGTGAAACGGGGTAAAGACTGGGATGTAAAACTACCTAGTAGGTGAGCTGTCCCGCTTGTGTTGCATGCAAACACATGCAAAAAAAAGCAAGCCAGACATGATCAATTAGATTGATGATGATACAGTCTGTGTTTGTATGATTATTTTATTAGGTGCTGATTAGCAAATGTTTTTGTTCAGTAACTTAGTTTGATGATGATACAATCTATTTTATTAGTTTTAATAATGCTGTTTCACATTAAAGTCTTCATTTTCAAAGCTTTAAAAATAATGTATTAGGTGTTACTTATGTCAATTTTGAGAGGGGCCTGGAACCTAACTCCCTCACTTCCCATTGACTTACATTATAAACTGGGTTTCAATTACAACGGTTTTGATTTACAACCATTCCTTCTGGAACCTAACCCTGGCGTAAACTGAGGGGCTACCTGTATATATATTTTAATCATATATTTTAAGGTTATAAATATATATATATTTAATCAGATATCTGACTGGTCAGTAGAAAAATTATTCACTTCATTCAGAAAAACTGACTTCAATGATGTTTAGTTCTCCCCACTCAGCATGTAAAGTTATTCTAAACACACAAGTGAGGACAATAGAGCATTTGGCTTAATTAAAATTTAACAACCATTTCAGGAGACCATATGTGTGATTGCCTGGAAATGTGAGATAAAAATCTCTTACCCCCTCACAAATGTTGCCTAAGAGTCTGACTTAGATGAGACATTTTGTGGAGAAAGTAACCCTGTACATTTCAAATGCAAATAACCCCTGCTGTGTGGCTCTGGACACTTAGATACATGTAATGCAGACACTACATCTGGGGGGGTATGCAAGCACTGAACCATGGAATCAAAAATAAAAACATTTTTTTTTTATTCTCTCTGTTTTCCAGAAATCTAATGACGATTATAAGAGCAACTGAGTTAATGAGATGTCTGGATGAATGAATATATGACAGTGTGTGATCTGCTGGATTTTTTTATGGTTTTGAACACTGCATAGAAAATGAATATATATATATATATATATATATATATATAAATATATATATATATATATATATATATATATATATATATATATATATATATATATATATATAATATATATATTGAAAGCATAAAATGTCTTAGCCTCTGTGTCTTTAAAGAATATAAATTGATATTTGTGGACCTAAAAAGAAAAGATTAATGACACTGTTTTTATTTCAGGTGGACCATGGAAAAATTCATGCCGGCAGAACTTGTTGGAGATATAGAACAGGCTGTATTTGTGTAAATGCATGTACAACAGATGTATAAATGTCATTAATTTCAAAATAATTAGCAGTATTGATTTGCTTAAATATAGTATAATGCTAAAGGCACATGATATTTCATATCAAAATAATCAGAAAATTGATATGATGCTGCTCCATCTATAATTAATATTGTGAGAGATTAATACAGAGAAATTATGGCAGTTATTACATATTTTAAAGAAATATTTTCTTTCACTGTTAGAAATGTTCAAATGAATCTGTGTGTATTGTCATGCTGCCCCCCGGTGCTGCGATGCGGAGAACTACAGCCAGAAGGCTTTTTTGGCTGTTTAAAAATGAAATTTCAAAGGGCCAATCCGAGGCAAGGTTTCCGTTTGGGTGTTTCCAACCTCACCAGTGATTGAAAGCTTATATAAGTAATGCAAGAGAGAGAAACAAAACAGATTGTGCTGAGCTGATTTGTAACTGGGTGATGGGCGTGAGATACCATTTTACTTTGGCAAAGCTGATCTACCTTTTTCTCATTGATTGCAAAATATACTTATTGGTATTTCTGAGGTGAGATTAAACTTGCTGAAAGATATTCTATATCGATTGGTGTTTATCCTGGTAACGTATTCAAGATTATTGGTAGATTGGAGAGAGCAAATTGTGTTTTTAAATTGTATTTCATAGTATTGAATAGCTCTTAGCTTAGTTTTTATATGCAAAACACTTTAAAGCAAACATTCCTTGTTGCTGTATGTAGCAGATTTAAAGAAATAGTTTGTATTTCAAGTTAATATTTCATAGCCTGTGTATTTTTTAAACTAATCCTAATCTTAAATTGTTTAGCTGTGCAAAATATATAGTTATAACTCAGAATTGGATTTTTGCATAAATAATATATACAATTTCTGATGTTTTAAATTAGAATTGTGTTAGAGTAAAGCGTCGGTAAATAGCTGAGTATTTTACTTAGAATCCCATTGTGTTAATTGAATGAAAGGCTATTTGTAAATAAGGCTGGTTTTAAAGGTAAACTTTTATGAGTTTTGTAAGAAGTATAGCATATCTTAATAGTCTTTTTAAACGTATATAATATTGTGTCATATTCTGGTATTACAAATATATTACAATATGCTCATAGATATTAACTAATAAAAAGAATTCAGATATTTATATTCATTTAATGGTTTCTAGTAGATGCATATTGATTGAGGGTTTGATATTTTTAAAGGATAATTATTAAATACATTGTATTATAACCCTGCCAAAGGCTGATATATTATTTGTAGAGCAGTACTGAAGATTTTTATAAATATACTGACATCAGCGAGGTAAGGAATAAACTACAACACAAAAACAACTGGAAGAAGAAAAGCCAATAACAAGAACTCAGAGTCATTCTGAAAAGAAGGTGTAGAAACTTGAGGTTGAGGCAGGAAAGAATTATTTTGGGAATCCAGTTTTGCTGCAAGAGATCCATGATATGATGATTTAGAAGATGAGGAAGAGGACAGAGCATCCGAATCAGTTAAAGGAGACATTTTAAGAGGTAGATGCTGAAAATAAGAATATATATTAATACAAATTTTCCATGAGATAAAACATTGGGAAGCACAATAAACATTTTTTTACCAGGGTGGGAAAATATTCGTCTCTGTGTCTTTAATAAAATCTAGATTATAGCTACACTAAAGCTAGGATAATCTGAAATTATTACAAGACCAGAGACTCATATTTTGCTAGTTTAAAGCAAAATGGATCATGAAATCAAAGAAAAAGCAGCATATGTTAATAGGTTTAAAATAAAACTGTCTGAAAATGGAGTCTGTAGACCAATCTGCTGCATTTTAAAATATCTTGGAGGAAGAAGTCTTTAAAAAATGCTTTGGAGGGCGGAAGCTCCACGAATGGAGTGAGCCAAAAAGGATTCTTCCACACCAGAGAGGAACATAATCCATTTTAACCCACCTGGCAATAGAGGTAGAGGTAACAGGTTTAAAAGGAGAAACAAAAGAGATAACAAGCTGAGGAGAAGAAGAATGACGAAAGGATTGAGTACGGGAAAGGTATTCATTCAACAGAGGACAACACGATAAATAAGGTTGGTAAGGGGAAAAAAGGGTTAGAAGATAGATTTAGAAAGACATTTAGTTCTTCTAGAGAGAGTAAAGGTGACACCAAAAGTTGAAAACAATTTGGGAGTTAATATCGATAGCGTCAACATCAGAAACTCTGCGAAAGGAGATCAAACATAAAGGGTGGCAAGTTTTAGCAGATAGTTGTTTTAAGAGAAAGCATATCATTAGAAGGCCATTTATTAATTAATGAGAGAACCAAATCAACGTCCCAGAAAAAGGAATATTTAGAAGTGGAAGGTTTCTGAATACAGATTGCCTTAAGAAGTCTACAAACTTGTTGAAGTTTACCAACCCGAGTATTGTTAATAAGGACATGGCCAGCTAAAATAGCAGAACGGGCTATATTGGTGGATCTGTAGGCGAGGCTCAATCAAAGAGGAAAGAGAAATAATCTAATATATGATTTAGAGGAGCTGAAAAGGGATCCAAGTCCCTCTGGACACACCAGCTAGACTATTTAGGACCAATATTTGAAAATGTGTATAAAATTATATACGAGTATGAGTGCGCCTAACTAGTGTTTAAAAAAAAAATAATATACAAAGTGCATGAGATTGAAGTGAACAAACATCGGTGCACAAAAAATGATGATATATATAAACTTAAGTGAATTAATTTGCTGAAAAATGCCTTCTCATTAAGGACCAGTATACAACATTAAAATGTGACGAAAAACAATAAGGTGAAAGAAATGTAATAACAAAAGGGGGACAAAGATGCATTCAAGTCCTCCTTCAATACCGAGATAATGGTATAGTGATATATCCCTGAAAACGTCCTTTCGTCACGGGACAAAAACGCTGCTGTCTCCCTCCCATGCTCAATATGGCAAATGAGCAACGAACACTGTATCAAATAAAAGAACAGAAGAAGGCGCCACAATGGTGCAGATCAAAATGGACCAAAGAAATCACCATATAATAGACACAGGGTACTCACAGAGTATAAAGCAATAGAAAGTGCCAGTCACGCCTCCTGAACACTTTCAAGCGGTTCAGATAGCTCACAAAGGCACAAACTGCTATGCCCTCCTCCAAAAGTAGGTCTGAAATTCAAGCGAGTATTCGACAGTGTACAGCTGATAGGTCCCTCTACACAGAGCTGGATCCTTCTGTATCACTCAACCACAATGCCACACAAACGTCCAAAGAGGAACAAATGGCAATAATATGGGCTTCAAATTAAAGTATGCTGACAAAGTCTATGATATTTAAAAGACTTTAATAAAAACAAAATAAAAAATATCACAACGTGTTTCTCAGTCTATAATGGACTGTTTCATCCGGTGAATATACATATAAGGTCAGCACAACTTCTAAAGGGCCCTAACTGTGAAAAGCACTATACCTGTTGGCGCATAAAAAAAACAAAATGGAAAAATGATAGGGTGATAACATACATTTCCATATGCTCTTCTGATAGGTGCAATAAACCACGTGTAACGTCTATAGCCGTGGTCAGATCTAACCTGTCAGAAATGAAATATATATACACAAAATATTAAGAAAAACAAGAATGTATGTTAAACATTCTCTCATCAGATAAAGTCATAATAAAAAAAATGCTACTAGATGATAACATTGCAACATTATTTTTATGTAGCCTGTACACAGGTATGTTACATCTGTAACAATATATAGTTGCTTCCAAGAAGAAGCATGTATTAGATGTGCCCCTGGCCATCTTGATAGGAAACTCGAGTTGCCAAAAATAAATTTGCGTCCTGAAAAGCCAAAGGGCAATATTTATTTATATGTTTCCTATTTTCCGAAGGAATATAACTTAACAATTTATAAGGGGTAATACCATAACGCTAATGAGACAGGTGTAGGTAGATCACTTACAAAGGTTAAGAATCTACAAATATGCAACATGTAATATATAGCACCTATAGTACCAACAACATATTAAAATACAAGTTAATCTTGAAATAGGGAATAGATCTATAATGCAAGTACAGACTAAAATAAAGAATAAAATGAGAAACAAAATGCTAGAGAATTTGATAGTAATAGCTAGAAATTCTGTAGATATGAAATCGATCTAATTTGTCTATGAATGTGAGTGTAACTCCCAAACAGGATCTTAAATAAACAGATCTATCTAAAATGAACTACATTCAACTCTGCATACAGAATCGTATTTAACTATGTATTTTTGCGACATTCCATTTTCAATTAAAGGTGGCCATATTGATGTTCTCGATTAAACCAAAGGGATTTAAAGTTTTCATTTTCCAAATCCAAAAAGTTTCCCTCTGGCTTAAAGGGACAGTCAACCCAAAAATTATTGTAACTTAATTTAGATTAGTTAATTAACAATCTTTACAGTAAACTGTAGCCCAATTTTCATCTAAATAAACTTTGGGCAGAAAAGAAACTTACTGATCTCATCTGGCTGTTTTGAAATGGCCTCCTGACCCCTCCTTCTCTGACGTCTCCCAAAAGCTCTCTCACTAGTACAGGATCCTTTCCACTCGTTCCTGCGCGCATCCTGTGGTCTTCCTTCAATCAATTCAGCAGTGAGAACACACGCTATTACACGTACAGGGCATACATTTCTAAAGGATAATTAAAAACAAAGAGTTAGCAGCACCGCTGCCAGTCATAATCTTTGGGTTTTATATTTCCAGGTACATTAGCCATAACTCCCCCCACTGTCTAATAAATCTCATCTATTGTATTTATTATTTAAAGGGTCTGTTCACTGCCTGCATTTAAACCATGTATAAGGAAAGGGCTGCTCTATTGACGTGAGATATAGGCAGATTATGCATTTATACATTAAGGGCTGATCTGTGCTTCTAGCGCTGTGTGTAACTTACAGAGAATGAGAGGCAGTGAGTGCCGGGCAGGAACAGCTTGTAGACCTGGTTATCGCTGTTACAAGCACAGACCCACATCACATTGCGCCTGCCCCGGCACTCACTGCCTCTCATTCTGCCCTCCTGCCCTCTGCTGCTGTTCTTCCATGCACATAGCCCACAGCTTGCAGAGAGACAAACCGGGTCCATTGTAAGGATCCTGGAAATCTCTCTCCTTCTGTGCACGGTAAGCGTTATATAAGGTCGCTCTCTCCTCTCTGCAGTGTCCCGGGTAGTGGGGACGTGTGTTGGTGATACTGGTTAAACTGCTGCTGCGGCAGGTAGAAAGATCACTCGTTACTCTTGTAATCTGGTCTGGGGGGGCTGTGGAGGGCTCTTGGTTTTATTGTTACCCAGGCTGAAATATTTATTTAAAACAATTTCGCCCATGATCAGTCCGGACAGTTCCTGCGCGGTGTGATCTCTTGCAGCAGCTGATCTGCTGACACTCCCTCCAGCACGCTGTGCTTACATGGAACTCCGCACAAGTTTGGTTGGGCAAATTCCCAAAGTTGCTGGGCTCAATGACCGAGGCTAGGGCACCACCGGCTAGTAGATTTTAATATCCGGTTTGCAGTTGTGGTGCTGACTTGCGTGTATTATATGAATGAGTTTTTAACAACAAGCTGCATCGATCCACATATTTCCATAGAATGTTTCTTCGTACTGTTAGCGGACATTAGAATCTACTAGCCCGTGGTGCCCTAGCCTTGGTCATTGAGCCCAGCAAATATCCCTCTAACAGTAAGAAGAAACATTCTATGGAAATATGTGGATCGATGCAGCTTGTGTTAAAACTCATTCATATAATACACACAGTCAGCACCACAACTGCAAACCGGATATTAAAATCTACTAGCCGTTGGTGCCCTAGCCTCGGTCATTGAGCCCAGCAACTTTGGGAATTTGCCCAACCAAACTTGTGCGGAGTTCCATGTAAGCACAGCGTGCTGGAGGAGTGTCAGCAGATCAGCTGCTGCAAGAGATCACACCGCGCAGGAACTGTCCGGACTGATCATGGCAAAATTGTTAAATAAATATTTCAGCCTGGGTAACAATAAAACCAAGAGAGCCCTCCACAGCCCCCCAGACCAGATTACTAGAGTAACCGAGTGATCTTTCTACCTGCCGCAGCAGCAGTTTTAACCAGTATCACCACCACACGTCCCCACTACCCGGACACTGCAGAGAGGAGAGCGACCTTATAAACGCTTACCGTGCACAGAAGAGAGAGATTTCCAGGATCCTTACAATGGACCCGGTTTGTCTCTCAGCAAGCTGTGGGCTATGTGCATGGAAGAACAGCAGCGGAGGGCAGGAGGGGCAGATGAGAGGGCAGTGAGTGCCGGGCAGGCGGCAATGTGATGTGGGTCTGTGCTTGTAACAGCGATAACCAGGTCTACAAGCTGTTCCTGCCCGGCACTCACTGCCTCTCATTCTCTGTAAGTTACACACAGCGCTAGAAGCACAGATCAGCCCTTATGTATAAATGCATAATGTGCCTATATCTCACGTCAATAGAGCAGCCCTTTCTTTATACACATGGTTTAAATGCAGGCAGTGAACAGACCCTTTAATTAATAAATACAATAGATGAGATTTATTAGACAGTGGGGGGGAGTTATGGCTAATGTACCTGGAAATATAAAACCCAAAGATTATGTACTGGCAGCGGTGCTGCTAACTCTTTGTTTTTAATTATCCTTTAGAAATGTATGCCCTGTGCGTGTAATAGCGTGTGTCTCACTGCTGAACTGATTGAAGGAAGACACAGGAGCGCGCAGGAACGAGTGGAAAAGGATCCTGTACTAGTGAGAGAGCTTTTGGGAGACGTCAGAGAAGGAGGGTCAGGAGGCCATTTCAAAAACAGCCAGATGAGATGAGTAAGTTTATTTTCTGCCAAAGTTTATTTAGATGAAAATTGGGCTACAGTTTACTGTAAAGATTGTTAATTAACTAATCTAAATAAGTTACAATAATTTTTGGGTTGACTGTCCCTTTAAACGGACCAACCTGTTACGACCCCAAGCATTGGGTATATGCTCAATGGGGGAAGATCCTAAAGGTGTCTAGGGACACTATGATTCATAAGGGTATTTTTGATGTTCCTCATATGCTCACACCCTCCTCTTTTTGAGGGGGTCTACATGTTCTACCGAAATTGGATTACACACCACACCCTCCAAAAGGTACACAACATATGTGGAATCACAAGTAAAGTGGGTATTAATATTAAAATGTAATTTTGTGCTAGATGAAGTGAGAACTAGTTCTCTTTCCCCAAGTAAAAGCACACAGACCACATACTTTTCTATTACATTTGTAAACCCCCTATTATTTAGAGGACCACTAGTCCTATTTACCTTACTTAAAATTGTATTCTTATCTTTTATTGGGTGCTTTATTTTTGTTTCATTACTATTTTACTTGGTGCCAGTTTATTCTTTAGTGTGGGTGCACTTCTAAATGTACACACTGGTTTAGAGCCTACTGGATTTTTCAAAATAGGGTCCCCTGTAAGGATGTGCCAATATTTATTTAATATTCTAATAATTTCTCCATGATTATTATTGTATTGGGTTATAAACCTCAGATGTTTTTTATTTTGGCTGTCAACATCTATTTTGTTAGAGTGGGTTTTTCATTTATAAATCAGTTATTTCTAAATGTCTAGCTTTATTATATCTTTCTTCTAGTAATTCTATTGGGTATTGTCTTACTTTAAATCTTTCAAAAAGAATTTTCGATTGTTTCTTCAAAATCACCAATATCTGAACAATTCCTACGGATCCTGCAAAACTGTTTGTATGGTATATTTTTCCTCCAGGTTTTGTGATGATTACTACGATAATTTAAGTAACTATTGATATCAACCGACTTATACTGTTTTGGGATCAGGAAGGTAATATAGCTACCAAAACACATTTTAAGATCCACATATTCAATCAATTCTTGACCTATCTTGGAAGTGAATTCCAAGCCCCTATCATTCGTATTTAGATGGCGAACAAAGTTAATAGCATCTATTTCAGTGCCATCCCATATGAAGAGAAGGTCATCTAGAAAACGGCCATAGAAGACCAGATTTGCCCCATAAGGAGATCAATAAATATATTGATCATTGAATCTTCCCATAACAAGATTTGCAAAACCTAGGGCAAATCTGGTCCCCATGGCCATACCCTTCACTTGGAGGAAAAAACTGTTCCTGATAAGCAAAATAGTTGTGTTTTAGAACAAAGTCTGTCATCTTTAGTAAAAAATAGTCTTTTGTTGTTCTGGCAAAAAAAAAAATCCTGTTCTAGATAATAGTTTGACTGCATCTGCACCCAGAGTGTGGGAAATATTTGAATAAAGTGACGATACATCACATGTTAACCAGATAAGATTCCGGTTGGATTTTTTTTATTTTCACTATCAGATCTGGTGTATCTTTAATATATGATCTAAGGGTCACTACAGATTTGTTCAAAAATTGGTCCAAATATTGTGACAGATTGCAAGTTAAATTGCCAATTCCCAAAATAATGGGTCTCCCTGGTGGCTCAATAAAGGATTTATGGATTTTCATATCAGCTATCAGCTTTACACTGTTGAATACTCGCTTGAATTGCAGACCTACTTTTGGAGGAGGACATAGCAGATTGTGCCTTTGCGAGCTATCTGAATGGCTCGAAAGTGTGCAGGAGGCGTGACTCGCACTTTCTAGTGCTTTATACTCTGTGAGTACCCTGTGTCTATTATATAGTGATTTCTTTGTCCACTTTGATCTGCACCATTGTGGAGGCCTCCTTCTGTTTCTTTTATTTGATAGCATTTAGACCAAGCTGAGAGATAACATTGTTTTGTTCCAGGAGCCCAAGATTCTTGTAATAAAGATCGAGCTTGAGCCGAAAGTCCATCGAGAGACCAAGATCCCTGAAAGCATTGAAGCCGCAAGGATTAGGGAGCTTGATTCCAACAGAGGATGAGGATTTATAAAAGAGTTAGGCCTAGATTTAGAGTTGGGCGGTAGCCGTCAAAAACCAGCGTTAGAGGCTCCTAACGCTGGTTTTTTACCGCCCTTTGGTATTTGGAGTCAGTCAGGAAAGGGTCTAACGCTCACTTTGCAGCCGCGACTTTTCCATACCGCAGATCCCCCTACGCCATTTGCGTATCCTATCTTTTCAATGGGATCTTTCTAATGCCTGTATTTAGAGTCGTGGCTGAAGTGAGCGTTAGAAATCTAACGACAAAACTCCAGCCGCAGAAAAAAGTCAGTAGTTAAGAGCTTTCTGGGCTAACGCCGGTTTATAAAGCTCTTAACTACTGTGCTCTAAAGTACACTAACACCCATAAACTACCTATACACCCCTAAACCGAGGTCCCCCCACATCGCCGCCACTCTATTAAAATTTTTTTAACCCTTAATCTGCCGCTCCGTTCACCGCCGCCAGCTACGTTATCCCTATGTACCCCTAATCTGCTGCCCCTAACATCGCTGACCCCTATATTATATTTATTAACCCCTAATCTGCCGCCCCCGCTATCGCTGACACCTGCATATTATTATTAACCCCTAATCTGCCGCTCCGTACACCGCCGCAACCTACATTATACCTATGTACCCCTAATCTGCTGCCCCTAACACCGCCGACCCCTATATTATATTTATTAACCCCTAATCTGACGCCCCCAACGTCGCCTCCACCTACCTACAATAATTAACCCCTAATCTGCCTAACACTACACTATCAATAAATTAATTAAATAAAATACCTACAATTATCTACAATTAAACCTAACACTACACTATCAATAAATAAATTAAATACAATACCTACAAATAAATACAATGAAATAAACTAACTAAAGTACAAAAAATAAAAAAGAACTAAGTTACAAAAAATAAAAAAATATTTTTATTTTATTTACAAACATTAGAAAAATATTACAACAATTTTAAACTAATTACACCTACTCTAAGCCCCCTAATAAAATAACAAAGCCCCCCAAAATAAAAAAAATGCCCTACCCTATTCTAAATTAAAAAAGCTCAAAGCTCTTTTACCTTACCAGCCCTGAAAAGGGCCCTTTGCGGGGCATGCCCCAAAGAATTCAGCTCTTTTGCCTGTAAAAAAAACACATACAATACCCCCCCCAACATTACAACCCACCACCCACATACCCCTAATCTAACCCAAACCCCCCTTAATAAACCTAACACTAAGCCCCTGAAGATCTTCCTACCTTATCTTCAGCACGCCGGGTTCACTGATCGATCCAGAAGAGCTCCTCCGATGTCTTGATCCAAGCCCAAGCGGGGGGGCTGAAGATATCCATGATCCGACTGAAGTCTTCTATCAAGCGGCATCTTCAATCTTCTTTCTTCCGGATCCATGTTCATCCCGCCGACGCGGAACATCCATCTTTCACCGACGACTTCCCGACGAATGACGGTTCCTTTAAGGGACGTCATCCAAGATGGCATCCCTCGAATTCCGATTGGCTGATAGGATTCTATCAGCCAATCGGAATTAAGGTAGGAAAATTTTGATTGGCTGATGGAATCAGCCAATCAGAATCAAGTTCAATCCGAAATGCTGATCCGATCAGACAATCAGATTGAGCTCGCATTCTATTGGCTGTTCCGATCAACCAATAGAATGTAAGCTCAATCTGATTGGCTGATCGGATCAGCCATCGGATTGAACTTGATTCTGATTGGCTGATTCCATCAGCCAATCAGAATTTCCTACCTTAATTCCGATTGGCTGATAGAATCCTATCAGCCAATCAGAATTCGAGGGACGCCATCTTGGATGACGTCCCTTAAAGGGAACCGTCATTCGTCGGGAAGTCGTCGGTGAAGATGGATGTTCCACGTCGGCGGGATGAACTACATGGATCCGGAAGAAAGAAGATTGAAGATGCCGTTGATAGAAGACTTCAGTCGGATCATGGACCTCTTCAGCTCCCGCTTGGATGAAGACTTCATCCGGATCATGGACATCTTCAGCCCCCCCGCTTGGGCTTGGATCAAGACATCGGAGCCAGGACGATTGGTGTGATACCCGGCATGGTGAAAGATAAGGTAGGAAGATCTTCAGGGGCTTAGTGTTAGGTTTTTTAAGGGGGGTTTGGGTTAGATTAGGGGTATGTGGGTGGTGGGTTGTAATGTTGGGGGGGGGTATTGTATGTGTTTTTTTTACAAGCAAAAGAGCTGAATTCTTTGGGGCATGCCCCGCAAAGGGCCCTTTTCAGGGCTGGTAAGGTAAAAGAGCTTTGAACTTTTTTAATTTAGAATAGGGTAGGGCATTTTTTTATTTGGGGGCTTTGTTATTTTATTAGGGGGCTTAGAGTAGGTGTAATTAGTTTAAAATTGTTGTAATATTTTTCTAATGTTTGTAAATATTTTTTTATTTTTGTAACTTAGTTCTTTTATTTTTTGTACTTTAGTTAGTTTATTTCATTGTATTTATTTGTAGATATTGTATTTAATTAATTTATTGATAGTGTAGTGTTAGGTTTAATTGTAGATAATTGTAGGTATTGTATTTAATAATTTATTGATAGTGTAGTGTTAGGTTTAATTGTAACTTAGGTTAGGATTTATTTTACAGGTAATTTTGTAATTATTTTAACTAGGTAACTATTAAATTAGTTATTAACTATTTAATAGCTATTGTACCTGGTTAATATAATTACAAAGTTGCCTGTAAAATAAATATTAATCCTAAAATAGCTACAATATAATTATAATTTATATTGTAGCTATATTAGGGTTTATTTTACAGGTAAGTATTTAGCTTTAAATAGGAATAAGTTATTTAATAAGAGTTAATTTATTTAGTTAGATTTAAATTATATTTAACTTAGGGGGGTGTTAGGGTTAGACTTAGCTTTAGGGGTTAATACATTTATTATAGTAGCGGTGAGATCCGGTCGGCAGATTAGGGGTTAATAATTGTAGGTATGTGGAGGCGACGTTGGGGGCGGCAGATTAGGGGTTAATAAATATAATATAGGGGTCGGCGGTGTTAGGGGCAGCAGATTAGGGGTACATAGGGATAATGTAGGTGTGCGGAGGTGTACGGAGCGGCAGATTAGGGGTTAATAATAATATGCAGGTGTCAGCGATAGCGGGGGCGGCAGATTAGGGGTTAATAAGTGTAAGGCTAGGGGTGTTTAGACTCGGGGTGCATGTTAGGGTGTTAGGTGCAGACTTAGGAAGTGTTTCCCCATAGGAAACAATGTAGCTGCGTTAGGAGCTGAACGCTGCTTTTTTGCAGGTGTTAGGTTTTTTTCAGCTCAAACAGCCCCATTGATTCCTATGGGGGAATCGTGCATGAGCACGTTTTTTAAGCTGGCCGCGTCCGTAAGCACCGCTGGAATTTAGAGTTGCAGTGGCGGTAAATATGCTATACGCTCCCTTTTTGGAGCCTAACGCAGCCCTTCTGTGAACTCTAAATACCAGCGGTATTTAAAAGGTGCGGGGGGAAAAAAGCACGCGTAGCTCACTCACCCCTTTGGCCGCAGAACTCTAAATCTAGCCGTTAGGATTTTCCAATTTATAAAAGAGTTAGGATACCCCCTCTGAGGAAGCGTATGTGAAACGCCGCATCAGGGGTTCTCCATTTTAATAGCTCTCCTTAAAGTTGAAAATTTATATTTAAACTTATTTAACTATTTAATGGTGGTAACAAATGGTAAAAAGAATCTCCCAAGTGGCAGACTCACTCGAGCTTTGTGCTAGTCTAGTGACATAACAATAGAACAAACAGTTTAATTTTAGCGGTACTTTGTTGAGATAAACTAGCATAGCATAAAAAATACACAATAGCAAAGACTTAATATTATATATTACACAATCATATGTCTTATGTCTACACAATGGTGCTACAGATATAGCTACAAACAGAAAGTTATAATAATGGAATACCCTTTTGCCTATTAAGTAACGTTGACTGCAATAGAAAATTATGAGCAACTTGCTCTGAAAACAATTGATTTTGCGGAGGTTAAAATGCCTGTGAATCACAGACAAAAGGATTAAATTGATACAGTGCAACAAAGTAACAATAGTGTGATTTATTATCACAGCATATTAGCGAAACAACAAACCAAAGTGTTACTATCATAACAAAATTGATCTCTACCTGATCTGCACTTTAGGCAAATATATCTTTAACGACTATAATAACTAAAACCAAGCTGCACCTCAACGATATGAATTAAAGGGACATACACAACACAATAAACACAATACGGATGTTGCACAACTATGTCTCAACCTGAACTTCTTTAACCCCTTAATGACCACAGCACTTTTCCATTTTCTGTCCGTTTGGGGACCAAGGCTATTTTTAAATTTCTGCAGTGTTTGTGTTTAGCTGTAATTTTCTTCTTACTCATTTACTGTACCCACACATATTATATACCGTTTTTTTGCCATTAAATGGACTTTCTAAAGATACCATTATTTTCATCATATCTTATTAATTTACTATAAAAAAAATTATAAAATATGAGGAAAAATGGAAAAAAAACACACTTTTTCTAACTTTGACCCCCAAAATCTGTTACATATCTACAACCACCAAAAAACACCCATGCTAAATAGTTTCTAAATTTGTCCTGAGTTTAGAAATACCCAATGTTTACATGTTCTTTGCTTTTTTTGTAAGTTATAGGGCAATAAGTACAAGTAGCACTTTGCTATTTCCAAACCATTTTTTTCCAAAATTAGCGCTAGTTACATTAGAACACTGATATCTTTCAGGAATCTCTGAATATCCATTGACATGTATATATTTTTTTTTAGTAGACATCCCAAAGTATTGATCTAGGCCAATTTTGGTATATTTCATACCACCATTTCACCGCCAAATGCGATCAAATACAAAAAATTGTTCACTTTTTCACAAATTTTTTCACAAACTTTCGATTTCTCACTGAAATTATTTACAAACAACTTGTGCAATTATGGCATAAATGGTTGTAAATTCTTCTCTGGGATCCCCTTTGTTCAGAAATAGCAGACATATATGGCTTTGGCGTTGCTTTTTGGTAATTAGAAGGCCGCTAAATGCCACTGCGCACCACAAGTGTATTATGCCCAGCAGTTAAGGGGTTAATTAGGGAGCTTTTAGGGAGCTTGTAGGGTTAATTTTAGCTTTAGTGTAGTGTAGTAGACAACCCCAAGTATTGATCTAGGCACATTTTGGTATATTTCATGCCACCATTTCACCGCCAAATGTGATCAAATTAAAAAAAACGTAAAATCTTTTACAATTTTAGGTTTCTCACTGAAATCATTTACAAACAGCTTGTGCAATTATGGCACAAATGGTTGTAAATGCTTGTCTGGGATCCCCTTTGTTCAGAAATAGCAGACATATATGACTTTGGCGTTGCTTTCTGGTAATTAGAAGGCTGCTAAATCCTGCTGCACCTCACACGTGTATTATGGCTAGCAGTGAAGGGGTTAATTAGGGAGTTTGTAGGGAGCTTGCAGGGTTAATTTTAGCTTTAGTGTATAGATCAGCCTCCCATCTGACACATCCCACCCCCTGATCCCTCCCAAACAGCTCCCTTCCCTCCCCCACCCCACAATTGTCCCCGCCATCTTAAATACTGGCAGAAAGTCTGCAAGTACTAAAATAAAAGGGTTTAAAAAAAAATAAAAAATTTTTTTAGCATATTTGCATATGCTACTGTGTAGGATCCCCCCCTTAGCCCCCAACCTCCCTGATCCCCCCCAAAACCGCTCTCTAATCCTCCCCTCTGCCTTATTGGGGGCCATCTTGGGTACTGGCAGCTGTCTGCCAGTACCCAGTTTGCAATAAAAAGTGCTTTTTTTTGTTTGTTAGTTTTTTTCTGTAGTGTAGCTTCCCCCCCCCCACACACAGACAAACCCCCACCACCTTGCTGATCGTTTTTTTTTTTGCGTTTTTAACATTTTTTTAACATTTTTTTATTTGCGCATTTTCTGTAGTGTAGCGGTTCCCACCCGCTCCCTCCCCGTGCACGCGCCCGCCCCCACCCTCCCGTGCGCGCCCCCAGCCGACCCCACCGCCCACGATCCCGCCCCCCTTCACATCACCAGGGCCATCGATGGCCGCCACCCCGCCTCCCGGTCCGGCTCCCACCCACCAACGCATTAAGCCACAGATCTCCGGTGCAGAGAGGGCCACAGAGTGGCTCTCTCTGCACCGGATGGCTTAAAAAGGTTATTGCAGGATGCCTCCATATCGAGGCATCACTGCAATAACCGGAAAGCAGCTGGAAGCGAGCAGGATCGCTTCCAGCTGCTTTCCACACTGAGGACGTGCAGGGTACGTTCTCAGGCGTTAACTGCCTTTTTTCTGAGGACGTACCCTGCACGTCCTCAGTCGTTAAGGGGTTAATGGCTATTAAAGCAAAATAATAGGAAAATCAACTAACAATATAACTACCTAATTAGCCCATAATAATTTAGTCTTGCTTGTCCCTTGAAATACAGAAATAATAGAGATTTCATAGCAAGTTTTGAAGTAGTAAAACTTTAATATATATTAATAATTAATGTGTATTTCAAAACAAGCCATATAGAAGGCTAAGACAAATCACACTGAATAAATACACCCTTAATAAAAAAGGCTAATATAATATTGAAACCACATAGATCCTTTTTTGATACCACCTATAATATACTCAGGACAATAAATATCAACCAAAAGGAGAAGTGTTTTTAATCCAAGTGAGGGCAGCAGATCGCCAATAAATATAAGCTGTCCATTTTAATATACACACAATAAAAGTTATATTTTATATTTATTTTTGCTAACAGCACCACAGTGTAATTGATAATCTAAAACAGTGCAGAGAAGCATACTTTCCTGACATAGTTCACATACCAGTGATTTATGTCTATCCAGTATTAGAGGATGAGGATTGCCTAGGAGATCCAGGAGAAGATAAGGGATAGATGGGAGAAGGGATGGGAAGATGGAAAGAGCGTTCCAGGAGAGAAGGATACCAGGGTTGAGATGGCCAAAGGGGAGTGATGAGTAAAAGAGACAGCGGGTTCCTGCGAAGGAAAGCTAGAGTTCAGGCAATTATAGAGAAAGGAGGGAAAGCATAACCTCCTGCTAGGGGCCAAATCTGAAGGAATGCGTCCACAGCGGAGGCTTCTGGATCTGGTATCCAACTGAAAAGTGTTTGATTTAAAAGTTGGAGCAAGAAGCAAAAAGATCCAGATTGAAAGGACCTCTGAGAGAAGATATTTTTAAGAAAATATTCCTGTCCAATTTCCAATCGCTGGTTCCTTCAAATAGCGAGAACCCAAATCTGCATCTTGGTTGGATAGGCCAGGAATATATTCTGCAGAAATAGAGATATTTTTGTCTAGGCAGAAGTGGATAAAACTCTTTGTGAGATCTGAGAGGTTTGATTTTGTGCCTCCTAAGCGAGGACTGAGATGAGAAAATTTGATTTGAGGAAACTCTGAATTGCAAAAGATCCTGCCAGAAGTTCTTTGCAATTGATATGAAGATTGGATTCTGCCAAGGTCAATTTTCCTCCAGTGATTGAAGAACCACAACGAGCTCCCCAACCAGAATTGCTGGCATCCGATTCTATGACAAAATCTGGAACATAACCGAAAATGGCCTTTCCGTTCCAGGCTTCTATGTTTTGACTCCACCAGATAAGTTCATCTTTAGCTTCTGGTGACAGAGAGATGCGATAATGATAAGAAAAACCTTTTTGGAGATGGGAGATTTTCAAGCGTTGAAGAGACCAATAATGAAGAGGGACTGGGAAGATGGCCTGGATTGAGGATGAAAGAAGGCCGATGATACGAGCTAAAGCTCTTAAAGGGAAGCAAGATTTATTGAGAAGAGAGGAAATTTATTTCTTGATGTTCTTCAATTTTTCCAGAGGTAGGCTTAAGGTGGAATCTAAGGTGTTGATCTGGAAACCCATGAACACAATGGATTGAGAAGGAAGAAGAGAGGATTTCTCTTTGTTGATGATAAAACCAAGATACTCCAAAAGAGAAATAGTAGTGTTCAGATGAAGCAGAAGAGTAGAAGGGTACTGATTCATGATAAGGATGTCGTCTAGATATACAATCATTTGGATTCCTCTGAATCTTAACCAAGCAATGGCCGGTTTTCAGGATTTTTGTAAAAATCCAGGGGGCGGATGACAGACCAAATGGAAGACATGTGAATTGCCAAAGAGTTTGTTTCCAAAAGAAACAAAGGAATTTCCTGTGGGAAAAATGTATTGGAATGGTAAGGTATGCGTCCTAGAGGTCTAATCTGACAAGCCATTCCTTGTCTAGAAGTGAGTCCCTCAGAAGATGGATACCTTCCATCTTAAAATGTTGGTATGTTACATAATGATTTAAGGTCTTGAGGTTGATTCTTCTTTTTAACTAGGAAAATTGTTTATGTATCTGTCTTTGTCTGAAGGGGCACTGCTGCTTGTTTTGAGATTAGAGAGGAAATTTCTGAATCTATGGTTGAGAGAACAGTGTCTGAGAAGAGAATAGGACAATGACGGACAATTTGGACAGGGCTAGAAACAAAATCTATGAGGATTCCAGAAATACAATATAAACAGTAGGAAGGAAACAGTCAGGTGGTCCACACTGAGTGAATCACACTATGAGCAAAGATATTGCACTTGGCGACTGTACCCTAATTCCCCAACAGTTCAAATAGACAAAGTCACTTAGCGTACACCCCTGTGAATACGGGTGAGGTTCAGCGCAAACACAAATGTACAAGTCGTAGGAGACAATGGGAACACTGGCCGTCAGTAGCTAGACGCCAGACTCACCTAGATCCGGTGGTTCCACAGCTCACTGTAAACGATCATCTGTCGGCAGGTTTGGTGCTGGACGGTTAGTGACACAGCCGCTGTACGGCGTGTTGCTGGTTCCAAATCTGTGCGTGTAGGCGAGAACAGCGTCTCGGTCGGCATCTACCTCTGTAACGCCTTAGGTTTGTTACGTCAGAGGGATCCAGGAAATCCAGGTGATCCAAAGTGCAGCAGCGGTAGCGTAGGGAATAGGGCAGTCGCGAAGTGGGACGAGTGGTGCTCTAGTCGGCAGCAAACCAGAAGTCTGGAAATAAGTACGGCAAAAAAGGGAGTAGTACTGGATGCTCCGATAAAATTAGCAAAATTTATTATTCATCATTAAAAACGATACATGGAGAGACATGAAGACACAAGAGCAGGCGCAGCACTGGGCTTACGCGTTTCGGCTATAGAGCCTTAGTCATAGCATACAGGTGCTGGGCCTGACAGGTGCATTTAACACCTTAGGTTGATTCTTATTGGTTAAAAAGAAAATTTAAAAGAAAAACAACCCGCCCGCTTTCGGAAGTGTCATATGTGTTACATATAAAGAAGCAAATGCCTAAACAGAGAAATACACATTAAATTACAAAAGAGAAACATAATAACCAAAAAAAAAAAAAAACCAAAAAACGCAAGTGTAAACAAATGGTATTAAATTTGAGAGAGTCAAAAGGAGCTGGACATTGATCCATCAAGGCTAGTAGTTAGACAGAGGGAGCACAATTGTATCCTCAGGTGCCGATGCTAGTAATTTGAGTATAATAAATGACACAATATGCGTATCCAAAGCTATGTGATAAAATTACTTGAAACATAATTAATAAATTGTCTTGAAAGAAAAAATGCGGTTATTTTACATATAATAATGACCAGAAATAGTCTGAAGGATCCATGGATCTGAGATTATAAGGAGCCAATTTGGAAGAAAATGAGCTAGACGACCAACCATCTTTTTTAGGGAAAAATGAAAAAAGAGAGTAAGAAGAGGAATTACCTGACGGGGTTCTAAAGTGACCTCCTGATCTTGTACCTCTTGGCCAGAAGCGTGGTCTTGTGGGGAAGAAAGGAGCTGCAAATTGTTGTTGTTGGAAATGTTGTTGCTGCTGGAAATATTGGGGTCTCGAAATTAATGATTGACGGCCGGGAAAATTACCCCTTCTTTTTCTGGCCCTATCAAAAAGGGGACAAGAATTTTGGTATAGAGTTTTTTTAAGTCGTGGCTTTGGTTTTGGACAAAGATGAAAAAGTTTTAGTGTAATTGTTAAGTTTTTTTAAGATATTCTTCTCCAAAGAGAAGACCATGTGGGTCTGTAGATGTCTAATTTTTTGCGAAATCCGTAACTACTTACAAAATTATTACAGAAGCAAATAATGTGGAAAACAGAGCCTAATAATAAGGAAGATAAGTTGGCAATCTCAAAAGGGAAGGGATGCCTCCACCCAGTGGCGGATAAAACCACTAGAGAAATTTTCCTCACTGAAATGGAGGATTTACCAGAGCTCTGAGGAGAGAGGGCGGGAAACAAGAAAGGGGACGGGCCAAAATGGCTGCTGGCCGAGTGAGGAGGAAGAACAGAGATCCTAGAGGTAAGGGCTAAAGCAACATAGCTAAGAAAAATAAAAATTGAGTTGATACAGGGAAAAAATTATTCCCACAAATAGGGTAATAAACAGCATTGAAAAAGCGAGCAGTAATAATAGGTAGCATAGATAAAAGACCAAATAAACACAGAAATACATTTTATTAGGGGAAATTTGCTAAAACAGACATTTTATCATAAGAAAAAGCTAGGTACTTATCTTTCCAGAGCAGCAAGAAGAAAGAGGAGGCATGTGAATTGCCAAAGAGTTTGTTTCCAAAAGAAACAAAGGAATTTCCTGTGGGAAAAATGTATTGGAATGGTAAGGTATGCGTCCTTGAGGTCTAATCTGACAAGCCATTCCTTGTCTAGAAGTGAGTCCCTCAGAAGATGGATACCTCCCATCTTAAAATGTTGGTATGTTACATAATGATTTAAGGTCTTGAGGTTGATTCTTCTTTTTTACTAGGAAAATTGTTTATGTAGCTGTCTTTGTCTGAAGGGGCACTACTGCTTGTTTTGAGATTATAGAGGACATTTCTGAATCTATGGCTGAGAGACCAGTGTCTGAGAAGAGAATAGGACGAGGTCAGACAATTTGGACAGGGATAGAAATGAAATCTATGAGGATTCCAGAAATAGTCTCAAGGATCCATGGATCTGAGGTTATAAGGAGCTAATTTGGAAGAAAATGAGCTAGACAACCACCCATCTTTTTTAGGGAAAAATGAAAAAAGAGAGTAAGAAGAGGAATTACCTGACGGGGTTCTAAAGCGACCTCTTGATCTTGGACCTCTTGGCCAGAAGCGTGGTCTTGTGGGGAAGAAAGGAGCTGCAAATTGTTGTTGTTGGAAATGTTGTTGTTGCTGCTGGAAATATTGGGGTCTGGAAATTAATGATTGACGGCAGGGAAAATGACCCCTTCTTTTTCTGGCCCTATCAAAAAGGGGACGAGGATTTTACTATAGAGTTTTTTTTTAAGTAGTGGCTTTAGTTTTGGAGATGAAAAGGTTTTAGTGTAATTGTTAAGTTTTTTTAAGATATTCTTCTCCAAAGAGAAGACCATGTGGGTCTGTAGATGTCTATTTTTTTATGAAATCTATAAATACTTACAAAATTCTTACAGAAGAAAATAATGTGCAAAACAGAGCCTAATAATAAGGAAGATAAGTTGGCAGGCTCAAAAGGGAAGGGATGCCTCCACCTAGTGGCGGATAAAACCACTAGAGAAATTTTCCTCACTGAAATGGAGGAGTTACCAGAGCTCTGAGGAGAGAGGGCAGGAACCAAGAAAGGGGACGGGCCAAAATGGCTGCTGGCCGAGTAAGGAGGAAGAACAGAGATCCTAGAGGTAAGGGCTAAAGCATCATAGCTAAGAAAAATAAAAACTGAGTTGATACAGGGAAAAAATAATTCCCACAAATAGGGTAATAAACAGCATTGAAAAAACAGCAGTAATAATAAGTAGCATAGAATAAAAGACCAAATAAACACAGAAATAAATTTTATTAGGGAAATTTGCTAAAACAGAGACATTTTATCATAAGAAAAAGCTAGGTACTTATCTTTTCAGAGCAGCAAAAAGAAAGAGGAGGTATTGGTGCTCTCTGGACTGTTTATGGTCGTTATGAGCATGCTGATTGGTTGATATCTCCTGCTGCTTCCATGGACCTTTCCTCATTGGTTCTTTTGTTTTCTGTGATGTTTCACTTATTATTTGTATACTATATCTAACTTTATGTAATTTTGAAAGCTATCAGAGTAGTAAATTGAAAGTTATGCAAAATTTGAGTCTCTGGTCTTGTAATAAAATCAAGTAGATCCTACAGTATTACTTCAACAGATGTCAGGACTGTTTATGCCACAATTTGAATTATTAAAATTTAAAATTACCAATCTTACTAGTGAAATTAGGCAATTTTCAGCCAGAATGGCAAAAATAGAAACCAGAATTTCTGACATTGAGGACAGGGCTAATATACAAGACCAAATTAATTCTAATCACGATAAAAAACGAAGTACTTTGGAAACTAGGCTAGATGAGGCTGAAGATAGAGCCAGACGGAATAATATCTTAGAATAATCGAATCCCTGAAACAGCAGATTACCAAGACATTAATATTTGCCTCAGTGAAATTTCCCCAATTAATAGGAATCCAAGCAGACAAATTACCATAAGAAATTGAAAGAGCACATAGAGTTGGCCATTTGCGTAAAAAACCTTGATGGCACTAATAAGAATAGATCTGTTTTAATTAAATTTCTGAAATTCCAGGATAAATTGAGTATTCTCAGGGCTTATTGTAAGAATAATCTTAAAATAGATCATCAGAGGATATTAATATTTCAAGACTTTTTAATAGAAACTTCCCGCAAAAGGAAAGAGATGTCACCCTTCTACTCCAGACTTATTAAAAACGACATAAATGCCAGATTGTTATATCCAGCAAAGATAGTTCTGGAAAAGAATGGTGAGAATCTAACCTTGAACAATGTAACCGGGGCTACAGAGTTTTGCCATAAACAGATTATCAAATAAAGGGCAGAGGCCTATGTCCCTTTAATATGTTAATTGTGTGTACAAGTTATAAGGATGTTGTTTTTTTCTATGCTGTCTGGGAGGGAAACCGAATGGAAGTCAAAGGGATTTGTTTTATACAAAAATTATGGAGAAGTATTCATAATATATCTTTTTTTAACCAATATATATAGCTGGATTGGTAGTAGAAGGGGGGGACGCCTTTTCTCTTTTTTTTTTTTCTTTCTTTTTTTTTATAAATGTCGGATAAATTAAAACTTGTCTCTTAGAATGTGAGAGCCATATCCTCCCCAGCCAAGAGAAAGCTAGTGGTCAATCAATTAGGGAAACATAATCTGGATGTGGCCCTAATTCAAGAAACCCAAATTAAACCACAGGAAGCTGCCAAATTAAAAGGTAAATGGGTGGGAGAAGTAATAGCTACTACCTTTGAGGGGAGGAAGAGAAGAACAGCCATTCTCCCGAATAAATGGTTAACATATAGTATTATTTCTTAAGAAAAAGACCCAGAGGGCAGGTTCCAGATAGCTCAGATTTAAATCCATAATTAGCAGTTGGTAATATGTAACATTTATGGAACAAATCAAATGGATAAAGGTTTTTGGGATAAAGTGAGCAGCAAACTGTTTAATTATACAGGTAAAAATATAGTGATTGCTGGAGATTTTAATATAACCATTATTATTGAAAGATATATGGAGGATCCAACATCCTGATGCTAAAGAATATACCTGTGAATCGAAAACTTTAAAAACATTTTCCAGGTTAGATATGTTCCTTATCTCTAATAGCCTAGTGGGGATAGAGGTTAATACAGATATAAAGGGAATTATGTTATCAGATCATGCAATTACAGTATATCTTTAGAAGGAAACTTTAGTAAAAATCAAGTTAGGAGTAATTCACAATTCTTTTTTCCTTAAATATCTCTTACATAATGTACAATTCAAAAATACATGTAAATTGAAATATGTTAGTTAGTGAGTAATATGGTACATGTATGGAATATTGTCATCATTAATAAGTTGTGAAAAATAGAGATAAGATACAGTATGAATAGATGTGGGTGATAATACATAATATGTTTAGATAGAAGCCCTTGATTTCGTTATTTTGATTCGTATTTTATTTATCTTTGTGTTATTGGCTTGAAAATGTCTTTTTTATATACAGCTTGTCAACATAGGTAAGAGCAAAGCTTATCCAGAAGATATGGATATATGTACAGATATTGTACATTTTTGTATGGACTGATATATATCAAACTGTCTCTTTTTTGCTTTTTCTTTTATTTGCTGTTAATGATACACTGTGATTCATTATTTCTTTGTATAATCTGAATACTCAATAAAAAGAGAATTAAAAAAAAAGAGAATTCAATTTTAAACAATTTCCCAATTTAATTCTATTATCTTATTTAGCTTGTTCCTTTGGTATCCTTTGTTGAAAAGCATACCTACATAGGCTCAGAAGCAGTAAAGCACTACTGGTAGCTAGCTGCTGCTTGGTGGCTGCACATATGTTTCTTGTTATTGACTAGCCTAATTTGTTGAGCTAACTACCAGAAATACATTTCTGCGGATACCAAGAGAATAAAACAAATTTGATAATAGAAGTAAATTGGAAATTTGTTTAAAATTGTATGCTCTGTCTGAATCATAAAAGAAAAATGTTGGATTATATGTCCCTTTAAATAGAGCAGAATCAAACCATGGTGCAGCAAGGTTGACAATCAAATGCAAACTAAAAGGAATGTAATTACTAAAGATATAATTGAAAATTTTTGTTTAAATACTAACGGCTAGATTTAGAGTTCTGGCGGCCAAAGGGGGTGCGTTAGCTACGCTGGCTTTTTTCCCCCCACACCTTTAAATACCGCTGGTATTTAGAGTTCACAGAATGGCTGCGTTAGGTTCCAAAAAAGGGAGCGTAGAGCATATTTACCGCCACTGCAACTCTAAATACCAGCGGTGCTTACGGACGCGGCCAGCTTAAAAAACGTGCTCGTGCACGATTCCCCCATAGGAAACAATGGGACAGTTTGAGCTGAAAAAAAACCTAACACCTGCAAAAAAGCAGCGTTCAGCTCCTAACGCAGCCCCATTGTTTCCTATGGGGAAACACTTCCTAAGTCTGCACCTAACACCCTAACATGTACCCCGAGTCTAAACACCCCTAACCTTACACTTATTAACCCCTAATCTGCCGCCCCCCGCTATCGCTGACCCCTG
This sequence comes from Bombina bombina, assembly GCF_027579735.1. Classification (NCBI taxonomy): domain Eukaryota; kingdom Metazoa; phylum Chordata; class Amphibia; order Anura; family Bombinatoridae; genus Bombina; species Bombina bombina. The sequence goes on from NC_069502.1 coordinate 256,304,628, forward strand.
CATATTATTTTTAAACCCCTAATCTGCCGCTCCGTACACCGCCGCAACCTACATTATACCTATGTACCCCTAATCTGCTGCCCCTAACACCGCCGACCCCTATATTATATTTATTAATCTGCCGCCCCCGCTATCGCTGACCCCTGCATATTATTATTAACCCCTAATCTGCCGCTCCGTACACCGCCGCAACCTACATTATACCTATGTACCCCTAATCTGCTGCCCCTAACACCGCCGACCCCTATATTATATTTATTAACCCCTAATCTGCTGCCCCCAACGTCGCCTCCACCTACCTACAATAATTAACCCCTAATCTGCCGACCGGATCTCACCGCTACTCTAATAAATGTATTAACCCCTAAAGCTAAGTCTAACCCTAACACTAACACCCCCCTAAGTTAAATATAATTTAAATCTAACAAAATAAATTAACTCTTATTAAATAAATTATTCCTATTTAAAGCTAAATACTTACCTGTAAAATAAACTCTAATATAGCTACAATATAAATTATAATTATATTGTAGCTATTTTAGGATTAATATTTGTTTTACAGGCAACTTTGTATTTATTTTAACCAGGTACAATAGCTATTAAATAGTTAATAACTATTTAATAGTTACCTAGTTAAAATAATTACAAAATTACCTGTAAAATAAATCCTAACCTAAGTTACAATTAAACCTAACACTACACTATCAATAAATAAATTAAATAAAATACCTACAATTATCTACAATTCAACCTAACACTACACTATCAATAAATTAATTAAATACAATACCTACAAATAAATACAATGAAATAAACTAACTAAAGTACAAAAAATAAAAAAGAATTAAGTTACAAAAAATAAAAAAATATTTACAAACATTAGAAAAATATTACAACAATGTTAAACTAATTACACCTACTCTAAGACCCCTAATAAAATCAGAAAGACCCCCAAAACAAAAAAAATGCCCTACCCTATTCTAAAATTAAAATAGAAAAGCTCTTTTACCTTACCAGCCCTGAAAAGGGCCCTTTGCGGGGCATGCCCCAAAGAATTCAGCTCTTTTGCCTGTAAAAAAAAACATACAATACCCCCCCCAACATTACAACCCACCACCCACTTACCCCTAATCTAACCCAAACCCCCCTTAAATAAACCTAACACTAAGCCCCTGAAGATCTTCCTACCTTATCTTCACCACGCCGGGTTCACCGATCGATCCAGAAGAGCCTCCGATGTCTTGATCCAAGCCCAAGCGGGGGGCTGAAGATGTCCATGATTCGGCTGAAGTCTTCATCCAAGCGGGAGCTGAAGAGGTCCATGATCCGGCTGAAGTCTTCTATCAAGCGGCATCTTCAATCTTCTTTCTTCCGGATCCATGTAGTTCATCCCGCCGACGCGGAACATCCATCTTCTCCAACGACTTCCCGACGAATGACGGTTCCTTTAAGGGACGTCATCCAAGATGGCGTCCCTCGAATTCCGATTGGCTGATAGGATTCTATCAGCCAATCGGAATTAAGGTAGGAAAATTCTGATTGGCTGATAGAATCAGCCAATCCGAATCAAGTTCAATCCGATTGGCTGATCCGATCAGCCAATCAGATTGAGCTTGCATTCTATTGGCTGTTCCGATCAGCCAATAGAATGCGAGCTCAATCTGATTGGCTGATCGGATCAGCCAATCGGATTGAATTTGATTCTGATTGGGCCTTTTCAGGGCTGGTAAGGTAAAAGAGCTTTTCTATTTTAATTTTAGAATAGGGTAGGGCATTTTTTTATTTTGGGGGTCTTTGTTATTTTATTAGGGGGCTTAGAGTAGGTGTAATTAGTTTAAAATTGTTCTAATGTTTGTAAATATTTTTTTATTTTTTTGTAACTTAGTTCTTTTTTATTTTTGTACTTTAGTTAGTTTATTTAATTGTATTTATTTGTAGGTATTGTATTTAATTAATTTATTGATAGTGTAGTGTTAGGTTTAATTGTAGATAATTGTAGGTATTTTATTTAATTAATTTATTGATAGTGTAGTGTTAGGTTTAATTGTAACTTAGGTTAGGATTTATTTTACAGCTAATTTTGTATTTCTTTTAGCTAGGTAGTTATTAAATAGTTAATAACTATGTAATAACTATTCTACCTAGTTAAAATAAATACAAAGTTATTATTATTATTATTATTATTATCGGTTATTTGTAGAGCGCCAACAGATTCCGCAGCGCTATAAACAAAGGGGGAGTACAACAAAACAATTATAGGGATCAAATGGGTAGAGGGCCCTGCCAAGAGTTGCACTGTTGTAGTCAGCTCTTAAGAAGGTGATCTGCAAACAGCTGGACTTTTAGGCTTACATACTAAGAGGGTTCAGGGGATTGCAGTGGAGGAGAGGAACTGGTATTAGGAAAGGTTAGCGTAGGTTGTATGCGTCCCTGAACAGTAGAGTCTTTAGGGAGCACTTGAAGTTACCTGTAAAATAAATATTAATCCTAAAATAGCTACAATATAATTATAATTTATATTGTAGCTATATTAGGGTTTATTTTACAGGTAAGTATTTAGCTTTAAATAGGAATAATTTATTTAATAAGAGTTAATTTATTTCATTAGATAAAAATTATATTTAACTTAGGGGGGTGTTAGGGTTAGGGTTAGAATTAGCTTTAGGGGTTAAAAAATTTATTAGAGTAGCAGTGAGCTCCGGTCGGCATATTAGGGGTTAATGCTTGAAGTTAGGCGATGTTAGGGAGGGCAGATTAGGGGTTAATACTATTTATTATAGGGTTATTGAGGCGGGAGTGAGGCGGATTAGGGGTTAATACATTTATTATAGTAGCGGTGCGGTCTGGTCGGCAGATTAGGCGTTAATAAGTGTAGGTAGGTGGCGGCGATGTTGGGGGCGGCAGATTAGGGGTTAATAAATATTATGTAGGTGTCGGCGGTATTAGGGGCAGCAGATTAGGGGTACATAGGGATAACGTAGGTGGCGGCGGTGTACGGAGCGGCAGATTAGGGGTTAAAAATTTTTAATAGAGTGGCGGCAATGTGGGGGGCCTCAGTTTAGGGGTACATAGGTAGTTTATGGGTGTTAGTGTACTTTAGAGCACAGTAGTTAAGAGCTTTATAAACCGGCGTTAGCCCAGAAAGCTCTTAACTACTGACTTTTTCTGCGGCTGGAGTTTTGTCGTTAGATTTCTAACGCTCACTTCAGCCACGACTCTAAATACCGGCGTTAGGAAGATCCCATTGAAAAGATAGGATACGCAAATGGCGTAGGGGGATCTGCGGTATGGAAAAGTCGCGGCTGTAAAGTGAGCGTTAGACCCTTTCCTGACTGACTCTAAATACCAGCGGTAGCCCAAAACCAGCGTTAGGAGCCTCTAACGCTGGTTTTGACGGCTAACGCCAAACTCTAAATCTAGCCGTAACAGATTTGGTCGTTAATAAAAATACAAAAAAAATAGTTTTGTTTAAAAACAGCTTAAAACATTTGAAATTGCTCTGTCATTGTCTCTGTGTGTTTTTATTATTATTTTTTTCGTGTGAGATTAACTGCTCTTGAGAAAGACAGCTTGGACTCTGCTCTTGTTCAATTTCTTGCCACTATCTGTATCCTTCCTTTGGCCTCACATCTATCTTCATCTCTGCAGGTGCAGCTGATAGAATGTTGTCTTTTTATTGACTTTTGTTATCTGTCTATTTCTACTTTTAAACTTTTGTGTCCTGATGTGTTGTCCACTACAGACCAATACCTAAGTCCATTTTGTATGTATGTAAATATTACTACAATAAATGAAAAGCCTATAGAGCTATATCTGAGCTGTCTGCTTATTCCTGGATATCTCTCCTTGATTTACATCAAACACAATCCTTACAATAAGTAATGCCTTGATAGGTATTACCCGCAAGCTGAGCACAGGAGAAAATGATTCAACATATAAATCATAGGAGCAAAGAAAGCATTAGATGTAATGGGACTAGTTTGGGATAAGTCTGAGGAGACGACTATTTAAAAAAAATTAAATATTTGTAAGTTCCAGTAGAGGATCTAGGAAACATAATAAAGATGTTTACATGGAATTTTCACCTTCCCAGACTTAGGCAGAGGCTGAGGACAAAGCAGGAGGATATAGTAATTAGGTAATTTGCCTGTGGTTCATGTATCACTTTGTATATACTATGGGCTAGATTACAAGTGGAGCGCTATATATTGCTTGTATGAAATTGATCCACTTTGTAATACCTGCACACGATAATGTGCGCTGGTAGTACAAGATAGCTGCAATGCGAACGCAAGCTCACATTCGCATTGCTAAGAAGCATTGCGCTCACAAGAGCACGCTTCCATAGGCTCCTAACGAAGCCTAGTTCTGATGTCGTCAGGGACGGCTTTAAAACTTCAGCGCCAGCGAAGGGGGTAAGTCATGCAGCTATGGCAGTAAGTATAAATATATATGTATATGCTAATATACATATACTGTGTAGCACATAAATATATATGTATATAAGCATATACATATATTTCTTTCATGTAATTGGCAAGAGTCCATGAGCTAGTGACGTATGGGATATACATTCCTACCAGGAGGGGCAAAGTTTCCCAAACCTCAAAATGCCTATAAATACACCCCTCACCACACCCACAATTCAGTTTTACAAACTTTGCCTCCTATGGAGGTGGTGAAGTAAGTTTATGCTAGATTTCTACGTTGATATGCGCTTCTCAGCATGCTGAAGCCCGGTTCCTCTCAGAGTGCAGTGAATGACAGAGGGATGTGAAGAGAGTATTGCCTATGGAATGCAATGGTCATCCTAAGGGGGATCTATTTCATAGGTTCTCTGTTTTCGGTCGTAGAGATTCATCTCCTACCTCCCTTTTCAGATTGACAATATACTCTTATATACCATTACCTCTACTGATTCTCGTTTCAGTACTGGTTTGGCTATCTACTTTATGTAGATGAGTGTCTTTGGGTAAGTAAGTCTTATTTTAGTTATGACACTCTCAGCTATGGTTTGGCACTTTATATGTAAAGTTCTAAATATATGTTTTATACTTATATTTGCCATGATTCAGGTTAATCAGTATATTTCCTTCTTACATACTGTCAGTTTCATTTTGGGAAATGCATATGAATAAAAAAAATTTCTTACCTGAAAATTTTTCAAATTGACTTTTCTTCTAAATTGCGAGCAAAAAACGCTTTAATTTATTGCGTCATTTTTGGCACGAGGCTTTTTTGGTGCGAGAATTAAGTTTGTTGACGTTATGTCATCATTTCCGGTGTCTTAGTTGGCGCTGAGAGTTTTCACGTAGTTGCGTCATCTATGATGCTCGTGTTTGTTGCAGACGTTTTTGGCGCCAAAAAATTTGTCAATTGGGCGTCATACTTGGCGCCAGTTTTTTTTACATTATTTAAGTCTTGTTTCGTTTTTGCTTCTGGTTTCCAGAGGCTTATTCTGTTTGCATTTTTTCCCATTCCTGAAACTGTCATTTAAGGAATTTGATAATTTTGCTTTATATGTTTTTTTTTCTATTACATATTGCAAGATGTCTCAATCTGACCCTATATCAGAATCTACTTCTGGAATGCTGCTGCCTGATGTCGGTTCTACCAAAGCTAAGTGCATTTGTTGTAAACTTGTGGTAACTGTTCCTCCGGCTGTAGTTTGTGTTAGTTGTCATGATAAACTATCAAAAGCAGACAATATTTCCATTAGTAGTAGTCCATTACCTGTTGTTGTTCCTTCAACTTCTAATGTTCAGGATATTCCTGTTAATGTGAGAGAATTTGTTTCTAATTCTATTCAGAAGGCCCTGTCTGCTATACCTCCTTCTAATAAACGTAAAAGGTCTTTGAAAACTTCTCATAAATTAGAGGATTTTTTAAATGACAGCCAGCATTCTGATTTATCTATCTCTGATGAGGATCTATCTGGTTCAGAAGATTCTGCCTCAGATATTGACACTGAAAAATCTTCATATTTATTTAAAATGGAGTTTATTCGTTCTTTATTAAAAGAGGTGTTGATTGCATTAGATATGGAGGAGTCTAGTCCTCTTGATATTAAAACCAGTAAATGTTTAAATTCGGTTTTTAAACCTCATGTAGTTATTCCAGAGGTTTTTCCAGTTCCTGATGCTATTTCAGATGTAATTTCTAGGGAATTGAATAGTTTGGGTACTTCATTTACTCCTTCTTTAAGGTTTAAGAGAGTGTACCCTTTGCCGTCTGATAGATTGGAGTTTTGGGAGAAGATCCCCAAAGTTGATGGGACTATCTCTACTCTTGCTAAACGTACTACTATTCCTACGGCAGATAGTACTTCTTTTAAAGATCCTTTAGATAGGAAGCTTGAATCTTATCTAAGGAAGGCTTATTTATGTTCAGGTCATCTTCTTAGGCCTGCTATTTCTTTGGCTGATGTTGCTGCAGCTTCAACTTTTTGGTTGGAGGCTTTAGCGCAACAAGTACCAGATCATAATGTGTATAGCATTGTTAAGCTAATTCAACATGCTAATAATTTCATTTGTGATGCCATTTTTGATATCATTAGAATTGATGTCAGGTATATGTCTTTAGCTATTTTAGCTAGAAGACCTTTATGGCTTAAATCTTGGAATGCAGATATGACTTCTAAGTCAACGTTGCTCTCTCTTTCTTTCCAAGGTAATAAATTGTTTGGTTCTCAGTTGGATTCTATAATTTCAACTGTCACTGGGGGGAAGGAAGCCTTTTTTGCCTCAGGATAAAAAATCTAAGGGTAAATTTAGGGCTGCTAACCGTTTTCGTTCCTTTCATCAGAATAAAGAACAGAAGCCTGACCCTTCCCCTAAAGGAACGGTTTCCAATTGGAAGCCTTCTCCAGTCTGGAATAAATCCAAGCCTTTTAGAAGATCAAAACCAGCCCCCAAGTCCGCATGAAGGTGTGGTCCTTATTCCAGCACAGCTGGTAGGGGGCAGACTACGATTTTTCAAGGATGTTTGAATCAATTCAATTCAAAATCATTGGATTCAGAACATTGTTTCTCAAGGGTACAGAATAGGTTTCAAAGTAAGACCGCCTGTGAGAAGGTTCTTTCTCTAACGCATTCCAGTGAACCCAGTAAAGGCTCAGGCTTTCCTGAAGTGTGTTTCAGACCTGGAGTCAGCTGGGGTAATTGTGCCAGTTCCATATATGGAACGAGGTCTGGGGTTTTATTCAAATCTGTTCATTGTACCAAAGAAAGAGAATTCTTTCAGACCAGTTCTGGATCTAAAAATTTTGAATCGTTATGTAAGAATACCAACATTCAAAATGGTGACTATAAGGACTATTCTGCCTTTTGTTCAGCAAGGGCATTATATGTCCACAATAGACTTACAGGATGCTTATCTTCATATTCTGATTCATCCAGATCACTATCAGTTCCTGAGATTCTCTTTTCTAGACAAGCATTACCAATTTGTTGCTCTTCCTTTTGGCCTAGCAACAGCTCCAAGGATCTTTTCAAAGGTTCTGGGTGCCCATCTCTCTGTAATCAGAGAGCGGGGTATTGTGGTGTTTCCTTATTTGGACGATATCTTGGTACTAACTCAGTCTTTACATTCTGCAGAATCTCACACGAATCAACTAGTGTTGTTTCTTCAGCAACATGGTTGGAGGATCAATTTACCAAAGAGTTTCTTGATTCCTCAGACAAGGGTCACCTTTTTAGGATTCCAAATAGATTCAGTATCCATGACTTTGTCTCTAACAGATAAAAGACGTCTGAAATTAGTTTCAGCTTGTCAGAACCTTCAGTCTCAGTCATTCCCTTCAGTAGCTATGTGCATGGAGGTTTTAGGTCTCATGACTGCAGCATCGGACGCAATCCCCTTTACTCGTTTTCACATGAGACCTCTTCAGCTTTGTATGCTGAATTAAGAGGTGAGATTACCAATCAATATTTTGGAACTCTGTGCGATTCTCAGAGCTCTTCAGTTCTGGCCTCTTCTGAAGAGAGAACCGTTTATTTGTTTTCAGACAGACAATGTCACAACCTTGGCGTATGTCAATCATCAAGGTGGGACTCAGTCCTCAAGCTATGAAAGAAGTATCTCGGATACTTGCATGGGCGGAATCCAGCTCCTGTCTAATCTCTGCGGTCCATATCCCAGGTGTAGACAATTGGGAAGCGGATTTTCTCAGGCGCCAAACTTTACATCCGGGAGAATGGTCTCTTCACCCAGATGTGTTTCTTCAGATTGTTCAGATGTGGGGGCTTCCAGAAATAGATCTGATGGCTTCTCATCTAAACAAGAAACTTCCCAGGTACCTGTCCAGGTCCAGGGATCCTCAGGCGGAAGCAGTGGATGCGTTGTCACTTCCTTGGAATTATCAACTTGCTTATATCTTTCCGCCTCTAGGTCTTCTTCCAAGAGTGATTTAAAAAATCATGATGGAGTGTTCATTTGTACTGCTGGTGGCTCCATCATGGCCACACAGGTTTTGGTATGCGGATCTTGTTCGGATGTCCAGTTGCCAACCTTGGCCACTTCCGTTAAGGCTAGACCTTCTATCTCAAGGTCCGTTTTTCCATCAGGATCTCAAATCATTAAATTTGAAGGTATGGAGATTGAACGCTTAGTGCTTAGTCTTGGAGGTTTCTCTGACTCAGACCTAAGAATTCTTTGGAAAGATCTTTGCATTCTTTGGATGTGGTTAGAGCTTTGAAATATTATGTTGAAACTACTAAAGATTTCAGAAAGACTTCTAGTCTATTTGTTATCTTTTCTGGTTCTAGGAAATGTCAGATGGCTTCTGCCATTTCTTTGGCTTCTTGGTTAAAGCTTTTGATTCATCATGCTTATTTGGAGTCGGGTAAATCCCCGCCTCAGAGGATTATGGCTAATTCTACTAGGTCAGTTTCCACTTCCTGGGCTTTTAAGAATGAAGCTTCTGTTGATCAGATTTGCAAAGCAGCAACTTGGTCTTCTTTGCATACATTTACTAAATTCTACCATTTTGATGTTTTCTCTTCTTCAGAAGCAGTTTTTGGTAGAAAAGTACTTCCGGCAGCTGTTTCAGTTTGATTCTTCTGCTTATAATTTCATTTTTTTTCTTTATAAAGATTAAAACTTTTGATTTGGGTTGTGGATTATTTTTTCAGCTACATTGGCTGTCTTAATTTTTATCCCTCCCTCTCTAGTGACTCTTGCGTGGAGTTCCACATCTTGGGTATTTGCTATCCCATACGTCACTAGCTCATGGACTCTTGCCAATTACATGAAAGAAAACATAATTTATGTAAGAACTTACCTGATAAATTCATTTCTTTCATATTGGCAAGAGTCCATGAGACCCACCCTTATATGGTGGTTATGATTTTTTTTGTATAAAGCACAATTATTCCAATTCCTTGTTGATGCTTTCGCTCCTTTCTTATCACCCCACTTCTTGGCTATTCGTTAAACTGAATTGTGGGTGTGGTGGGGGGTGTATTTATAGGTTTTTTGAGGTTTGGGAAACTTTGCCCCTCCTGGTAGGAATGTATATCCCATACATCATTAGCTCATGGACTCTTGCCATTATGAAAGAAATTAATTTATCAGGTAAGTTCTTAAAAAAATTATGTTATTTACAGGGAACACGCAGTTCCCATTGACCGTAATGTAAAGGCACTTTTCAGTGCCATTTTTTTTCTAACACCCCACTTCCATCAACCTTAACTCCAAAATACTGCCTAGTGCAGTACTTTTATTAAATAATAAAGATGCTGCCATCTTTATTTTTTAATAAACTACACTAGACAGTATTTTGGGGGCATTTGGGGCAGATTAATAAAATTAACCAGAGATCCGATCTTTGTTTGGATCTTAAAGGGACATTCCAGACAAAATTGGAATCCACATGGATGCATTTTATTTTTGAATAGAAGCATTTTTGTAATATACATCTGGAAGCAAAAATGCTTCTAATTAAAGCTATAGCTGTTTTAAAAGTGTATTTAAGTATGCACCGTGCACCAGCATTTTAAACACAGCACTTGCTCCCTTAGGTGCTTGTAAAAACTGGTTATAATGACTCAATTTGTTATTTAGTGACATGATACAAGCCCCACTGGCTCTCTGAGCAGCTTCAGTATTTAAAATGCTGAATACGCAGTTATGTTTCACATGCACGTGCAGGGAAAAATGTTAACACTAAAACAGTGATAACTTTTACTAGAAGCATTTGCATTTTAAATGGAATATCCCTTTAAATTAGACAATCACCTAGATTACAAGTTTTGCGTTCGGGTTATAATGCTGAAAAAATGGTAATATCAGCGTTAAAACAGCACTGCAGCCATTACAAGTTTTGTAGGTATAGCTGTACCACAAGCCTTTTAGCCTGTAACGCAACATCAGTCCAGCACTCGTAAAAATGGCATCGCCGCCACTATACTAAAGTTATTAACCCTTATTCCCCCGCACCCCAACATCGCCCACATTATAATACATCTATTAACCCCTATTCCGCCGCTCCCCAACATCGCCACCACTAAATAAAGTTATTAACCCCTAAACCTCTGGCCTCCCACATCACTACCACTAAATAAACCTATTAACCCCTGAACCGCCAGCCCCTCACATCGCAACAACCTAAATTAAACTATATTAACCCCTAAACCTAACCCTAACGTAACCCTAACACCCCTAACTTTAACATAATTAAAA
>NC_069502.1:256322807-256412807 GCF_027579735.1 Bombina bombina
GATGGATGTCGGATCTTCAAAACTGTAAGTAAATCTTCTGGGGTTAGTGTTAGGATTTTTTTAAGGGTTTATTGGGTGGGTTTTAGTTTTAGATTAGGACTTGGGCCTGCAAAAGAGCTAAATGCCCTTTTAAGGGCAATGCCCATCCAAATGCCCTTTTCAGGGCAATGGGGAGCTTAGGTTTTTTTAGATAGCTTTTTATTTGGGGGGTTGGTTGTGTGGGTGGTGGGTTTTACTGTTGGGGGTATTTGTATTTTATTTTACAGGTAAAAGTGCTGATTACTTTGGGGCAATGCCCCGCAAAAGGCCCTTTTAAGGGCTATTTGTAGTTTATTGTAGGTTAGAGTTTTTTTTTATTTTGGGGGGGTCTTTATTTTGATAGGGCCCTTAGATTAGGTGTAATTAGTTTAAAGCTTTGATAATTTCTTTTTTCTTTTTTGCAAATTAGTGTTTATTTTTTTGTGTAACTTAGTGTTTGTTATTTTTTGTAACTTAGTTAGTTTTTTTGTATCTTTGCAATTTTTTAGTGTAGAATTAAATTATTTGAGTGGGGTTAGGTGTTTAAATATATAATATAGTTATTTTAATTTGTAATTTTATGTAATTTTAGTATAAAAGTTAGGTTAGATTAATTATTAATTTAATATAGTTTAATGTAATTTTATTATAACAGTTAGGGTAGGTTAATTATTAATTTAATATAGTTTAATGTAATTTTATTATAATAGTTAGGGTAGGTTAATTAATAGTTTAATATAGTTTAATGTAATTTTAGTATAATAGTTAGAATAGGTTAATTATTAGTTTAATATAGTTTAATTTAAATCTAAAGATAAGTTTAAATTTATTATAAGATAGGAATGAGTTAATATTTAATAAAAAGTTGGCGGGTTGTTATGTTTAGGGATTAATAGGTTAATTTAGTTTATGGCGATGTGGGGGGCTGGCGGTTTAGGGGTTAATACATTTATTTAGTTGCAGTGGGCTCCGGGAGTGGCAGGATAGGGGTTAATAACTTTATGTAGGTGGCAGCGGTATAGGGGGTGGCAGATTAGGGGTTAATAAGTATAATGTAGGTGGCGGTGGGCTCCGGGAGCGGCGGTTTAGGGGTTAATAACTTTATTTAGTTGCGGTGGGGTCCGGGAGCGGCGGTATAGGGGTTAAACAGTTTAGTATAGTGTGGGTGTTTAGTGACAGTATACAAATAAAGCTGTGAAAAAGCTGAAGAGCAGCGAGATCGATGACTGTTAGTTATCAACAGTCCGCTGCTCATCGCCCCATACTTGGTGTGCGGCTTTTTGACAGCTTTTTTGTTAAATATGGAGAACGTATTCAGGTCCGCAGCAGCGATGTTAGGCGATGTCGGGCGAGCGTATTAGTGCCGGCGAATGCAGCACAGTTGACGGCTTGATAAATAGGCCCCATGGTATTGATAGGTATATTTTCTACATCATTAAGTTGAAAAAAAATCTATAATTTTATCCTTTATAATGTTTTTGACTTCTAGACTATCTAAGAGGTATTCCTCTAGATGACAGTTTAGTGATTTTAAACATTTATCCCACTATTTAATCACATCATTTTAATAGGTGCATGGTCTGACCAGGTAATTGGTAATATCTTTATATGTTTGATAAATGTCAAACCTTTAATATCTGTACAGAGATAATCTATTTGCAAATAAGATAAATGTGGTTTAGAGAAAAAGGTATAATCTCTCTGATCCATATTGAAGAATCTCCAAATATCATATATAGCCATAACTTTTAAGCTATTATTTACATGTTTAATTACTGTCTATTAAATAGAAGATATACTCTTAGAGTTATCCATCACCATGTCTGATGTAATATTGAAATCACCTCCAATTATTAATATGCCTTTTTGTAAGTCTAAGACCGGATCCACTAGTCTTCTAAAAAACTTATTTTGCGCTTTATTTGGATCATATATATTAAATAGTAATTGGTTTACCCCTTGTATAGTACCGCATAAACCTAAGAATCTTCCTTCCTTATCATTAACTTGGTTAATTAATTAAAAATAAGTTTTGGTTCTAGTTTTTTTTTTAAAATGCGTTTCTTGCAATAAGAGAATGTCCCTCTCACTCTCTCCTTCTCGCTAAATAATTGAGATTTTTTTGTAGTAAATTTAACCCCTTTAACATTCAACAATATAATCTGAATACTTTTATTCATGCCCCCCATATACCCTTAATCCTTTGTATCCAGAACCTAAATAGGGTCTTATATGGCTTCTTACTAAGTTAATTTTTTTACTTAGATACATAGAAATACATAAAAAATAAATTTGATCAATTTCCTCGCACTACCCAAATACGAAATAAACCTAAACAAACCCTGTTATATATAATGCTCAATAGCACCAAAGCACTTATCCCTCAGGGTGGAAATCCACTGAAGTTCCCACAATGAAAATGTGGAAAAGACAGGTCTCCTCACTACTCTAGATAGAATGATATCATTACATGAAAACAGGAAAAGTAGAAATTCATGAAATGATGCTAGAAATCTTGAACCCTCCCAACACTCAATAGACTATATCAACTGCCATTTATTCTCTTTACTTTCTTCCTTACTTCTTCCCTCCCCTCCCTTTTTATTTCTTGTTCCCTCTGCCCCCCCCACCCATACATGCTTCCTATTAATCCACTTTTAAGAAATATAATACCCTCACAAATTAAACATTTTAAACTTACCCAAAAAACTAGATATGCTTACCTTTCATTAACCTGTATTGAACAGTTGATTCAATGGCGGGCGAACATATGGGATGTTCGATCCGCCCCCTATTCGTCATCATTGAGTAAACTTTGACCCTGTATCTCACAGTCTGCAGACACATTCCAGCCAATCAGCAGCAGACCCTCCCTCCCAGACCCTCCCAGCTCCTGGACAGCAGCCATTTTAGATTCATTCGGAAGCTGCTTTCTTAGTGAGAGGAGGGACAGTGTAGCTGCTGCTGATTTAATAGGGAAATTGATAGCTAGGCTAGTGTATTCATTGTCCACTACAGTCCTGAAGGACTCATCTGATCTCTGCTGTAAGGACAGCACCCCAAAAAGCCCTTTTTAGGGCTAGAACATCAGTCTGTTTTTTTTCCCTGTGTAATCTAATTGCAGTTGCCTGCCTGCCAGCATGTGTATCAGGCTCACAGCGTATACTGTGCCCACTTGCCCAGTGCCACCACTCATATCTGGTGTAACAGTAGTGTAAATTAAAAAAAAAAAACGTTTTTGACTGTGAAACATCAGTCTGCTTGTGTAATCTAATTGCAGTTGCCTGCCTGCCAGTGTGTGTGCCAGGCCCACTTGCCAAGTGCCACCACTCATATCTGGTGTAACAGTAGTGTAAATTTAAAAAAAAAATGTTTTTGACTGTGAAACATCAGTCTGCTAGTGTAATCTAATTGCAGTTGCCTGCCTGCCAGCATGTGTGCCAGGCCCACTTGCCCAGTGCCACCACTCATATCTGTTGTAACAGTAGTGTAAATAAAAAAACAAAACTTTTTTGACTGTGAAACATCAGTCTGCTAGTGTAATCTAATAACAGTTGCCTGCCTGCCAGCGTGTGTGCCAGGCTCACTTGCCCAGTGCTACCACTTATATCTGTTGTAACAGTAGTGTAAATTTAAAAAAAAAGAACTTTTTTGACTGTGAAACATCAGTCTGCTAGTGTAATCTAATTGCAGTTGCCTGCCTGCCAGCGTGTGTGCCAGGCCCACTTGCCCAGTGCCACCAGTAATATCTGTTGTAACAGTAGTGTAAATTTAAAAAAAAAAACTTTTTTGACTGTGAAACATCAGTCTGCTAGTGTAATCTAATTGCAGTTGCCTGCCTGCCAGCGTGTGTGCCAGGCCCACTTGCCCAGTGCCACCACTAATATCTGTTGTAACAGTAGTGTAAATTTTTTAAAAAAAAACTTTTTTGACTGTGAAACATCAGTCTGCTAGTGTAATCTAATTGCAGTTGCCTGCCTGCCAGCGTGTGTACCAGGCCCACTTGCCCAGTGCCACCACTCATATCTGTTGTAACAGTAGTGTAAATTTAAAAAAAAAACATTTTTGACTGTGAAACATCAGTCTGCTCGTGTAATCTAATTGCAGTTGCCTGCCAGCCAGCGTCTGTGCCAGGCTCACTGCGTATACTGTGCCCACTTGCCCAGTGCCACCACTCATATCTGATGTAACAGTAGTGTAAATTAAAAAAAAAAAAAAATTTGACTGTGAAACATCAGTCTGCTTGTGTAATCTAATTGCAGTTGCCAGCGTGTGTGCCAGGCCCACTTGCCCAGTGCCACCACTCATATCTGTTGTAACAGTAGTGTAAATTAAAAAAAAAAAACTTTTTTGACTGTGAAACATCAGTCTACTTGTGTAATCTAATTGCAGTTGCCTGCCTGCCAGCGTGTGTGCCAGGCCCCCAGTGCCGCCACTCATATCTGTTGTAACAGTAGTGTAAATTTAAAAAAAAAAAAACTTTTTTGACTGTGAAACATCAGTCTGCTAGTTTAATCTAATTGCAGTTGCCTGCCTGCCAGAGCGTGTTCCAGGCTCACAGCATATACTGTGCCCACTTACCCAGTGCCACCACTCATATCTGGTGTAACAGTAGTGTAAATTAAAAAAAAAAAACTTTTTTGACTGTGAAACATCAGTCTGCTAGTGTAATCTAATTGCATTTGCCTGCCTGCCAGCGTGTGTGCCAGGCCCACTTGCCCAGTGCCACCACTCATATCTGGTGTAACAGTAGTGTAAATTAAAAAAAAAAAACTTTTTTGACTGTGAAACATCAGTCTGCTTGTGTAATCTAATTGCAGTTGCCTGCCTGCCAGCATGTGTGCCAGGCTCACTTACCCAGTGCCACCACTCATATCTGTTCTAACAGTAGTGTAAATTTAAAAAAAAAACTTTTTTGACTGTGAAGCATCAGTCTACTAGTGTAATCTAATTGCAGTTGCCTGCCTGCCAGCATGTGTGCCAGGCCCACTTGCCCAGTGCCACCACTCATATCTGTTGTAACAGTAGTGTAAATTAAAAAAAAAAAACTTTTTTGACTGTGAAACATCAGTCTGCTTGTGTAATCTAATTACAGTTGCCTGCCTGCCAGCGTGTATGCCAGGCCCACTTGCCCAGTGCCGCCACTCATATCTGTTGTAACAGTAGTGTAAATTTAAAAAAAAAAACTTTTTGACTGTGAAACATCAGTCTGCTAGTTTAATCTAATTGAAGTTGCCAGCCTGCCTGCCAGAGCGTGTTCCAGGCTCACAGCATATACTGTGCCCACTTACCCAGTGCCACCACTCATATCTGGTGTAACAGTAGTGTAAATTAAAAAAAAAAAAATTTGACTGTGAAACATCAGTCTGCTAGTGTAATCTAATTGCATTTGCCTGCCTGCCAACGTGTGTGCCAGGTTCACAGCGTATACTGTGCCCACTTGCCCAGTGCCACCACTCATATCTGGTGTAACAGTAGTGTAAGTGTACATTTAAAACAAAAAAACTTTTTGGACTGTGAAACATCAGTCTGCTTTTTTGTGTCAGGCTCACAGCGTATACTGTGCCCACTTGCCCAGTGGCACCACTCATATCTTGTTTAATAGTAGTCTAAGTGTACATTTAAAAAAAAATGACAGGCAGAGGCAGGCCACCCCGCAGGTGCCGTCGTGGTCGTGGTGCTGTGATCCCCTTTGGCCCTACAATAATGCCCAGTGTTCAGAGGCCACGTACCATGAACTCGAAAAGTTCTGAGGACATAGTTGACTTTTTAACACAGGACACCCAATCTTTTATAGTTTCCGCTCGGAACCTTGATGCACCATCCTCCTCCAGCTTATCTTCGGGCACCTCTCAAGTTACCACTCGCCCCCCTGCCGCCACCACCAACACTAGCACCACAGCCGCTTCACTTGACCTGTCAGAGGAGTTATTTACACATCAGTTGGAAGAAATGAGTGATGCGCAACCATCATTGACAGAGGATGTAGATAACAGTGATATGTCTCAGTCAGTCAGCATTACAGACATGGACGTTCGGTGTGATGATGATGATGTTGTACCCGCTGCTGCTTCCTTTGTTGATTTGTCAGATACAAGTGAAGCGGTTGATGATGACGATGCATCCGTGGATGTCATGTGGGTGCCCGCTAGAAGAGAAGAAGAACAGGGGGAAAGTTCAGATGGGGAGACAGAGAGGAGGAGACGAGTTGGAAGCAGGGGGAGGTCGTCGCAAGGAGCTAGTGGCACAGTCAGACAGCATGCATCGGCACCCAGGGTCAGCCAGACAGCACGCCAATCAACGCATGCTGTTGCCACCACCAGAATGCCATCATCGCAGAGCTCAGCAGTGTGGCATTTTTTTTGCGTGTCTGCCTCTGACAACAGTGATGCCATTTGCAACCTGTACCAAAAGAAACTGAGTCGTGGGAAGTCCAACACCCACTTAGGTACAACTGCTTTGCGAAGGCACATGATCGGACATCACAAAAGCCTATGGGATCAACACATGAGTACAAGCAGCACACAAACTCAAAGCCGCCATCCTCCTCCTGGTCCAGCATCTTCAGCCACCTCCTCTACTCCTCCGACTCCATCCTCTTCCATAACCTCCTCAGCTGAGTCCTCTTCTGCTGCTGTGTCTTGATCCACATCAACGGCACCCCCCAGCTCCCCAGGTACTATTCCACATCCCGGATACGGCAGTGTCACGCCGTCTTGGGGTTGACTTGCCTGAAAGCAGAGAGTCACACCGGACCAGCACTCCTGTCCGCCCTGAATGCACAGGTGGATCAGTGGCTGACTCTGCACCAACTGGAGATCAGCAAAGTGGTTTCTGACAACGGAAGTAATTTGGTGGCGGCATTGAAATTGGGTAAGTTGACACATGTGCCGTGCATGGCACATGTGTGTAATCTGATCGTACAACGCTTTGTGCATAAGTACCCAGGCTTACAGGATGTCCTGAAGCAGGCCAGGAAGGTGTGTGGCCATTTGAGGCGTTCCTACACGGCCATGGCGCCAAAGCCGTTAACGAGTATTTGTATGACCGGGGTGCTAGGACAGCCTCTGCGGAGCTGGGAATTTTTTTGCCACGTTACTAGACGCTCATGCGCAATGCCTGTAGGCTCATGCGTCCTATTGAGGAGGTGACAAACCTAGTCAGTCCCACCGAAGGCACCATCAGCGACATCAAACCATTTGTTTTCTTCCTGGAGCGTACCCTGTGAAGAGTGCTGGATCAGGCCGTAGATGAGCGTGAAGAGGAAGAGTTGTGATCACCATCACCACCAGAAACAGCCTTATCAGCATCGCTTGCTGGACCAGCGGCAACGCTGGAAGAGGATTGTGAGGAAGAGGAGTCAGAGGAGGAATGTGGCTTTGAGGAGGAGGAGGAAGACCAACCACAACAGGCATCCCAGGGTGCTCGTTGTCACCTATCTGGTACCCGTGGTGTTGTACGTGGCTGGGGGGAAGAAGATACCTTCAGTGAGATCACTGAGGACGAGGAACGGGACATGAGTAGCTCGGCATCCAACCTTGTGCAAATGGGGTCTTTCATGCTGTCGTGCCTGTTGAGGGACCCTCGTATAAAAAAGCTGAAGGAGAACGACCTGTACTGGGTGTCCATGCTACTAGACCCCCGGTATAAGCATAAAGTGCCTGAAATGTTACCGAATTACCACAAGTCGGAAAGGATGCAGCAGTTCCTAAATAAATTAAAAAGTATGCTTTACACAGCGTATAAGGGTGATGTCACAGCACAATGGGAATCTAACAGGGGAAGAGGTGAAACTAATCCTCCGACTACCACGACCACGCCGGCAAGGACAGGACACTTTACAGACGTGTTGTTGATGGAGGACATGCAGAGCTTTTTAATTCCTATGCATCGCCACAGCCCTTCAGGGTCCACCCTCAGAGAACGACTCGACCGACAGGTAGCAGACTACCTCGCCTTAACTGCAGATCTCGACACTCTGAGGAGCGATGAACCCCTTGACTACTGGGTGTGCAGGCTTGACCTGTGGCCTGAGCTATCCAAATTTGCGATAGAACTTCTGGCCTGCCCCGCTTCAAGTGTCCTGTCAGAAAGGACCTTCAGTGCAGCAGGAGGTATTGTCACTGAGAAGAGAAGTCGCCTAGGTCAAAAAAGTCTAGATTACCTCACCTTTATTAAGATGAATGAGGGATGGATCATGAAGGGACTGACATTGGGCGATACATTCGACTAAAAAAGGCCTGATGAGATGAGCTGCCTTGCTAAAAATGGTCCACACGCTGCTGTATTTTATCTCCGAATACCGGATGACTTGCGTGACTTATCCGCCACCAACTAGGGTTCAAGCTGCAATGTTTTAGGGCACTTTCTGCCTGGGAAACAAACATCAATTTTTCTGGCCACTGCTACAGCAGCGGCTGCAACAATACCTAATTTTTCAGGCATGTGTACATGCCAAATTTTTCTGGCCTCTGGTGTTGCACTGTGGCTTCAAAAACCACACCACTCATATCTGGTGGCACAGTAGATTGCATGCGCAGTGCCCCAAATTCGAAGTAGGAGGACCGACCAAGCATCTTTTTCCATCTCCCGGTTCCTAAAATCCATGCCATATACACGTCTCCTGATAGGGGAACGTAACAGGGATTAAACTGATCAGAATAGTACTACTTAACACACCACTCATATCTGGTGGCACAGTAGATTGCACGCGGTGCTCTGACAAAATGCAGAAGGACATTTGGCAGACGGACATTTGGCCGACAGACAGAAAGCTAAAGAATGTTCCGATTTCGGCCGAGGGCAGATACGTTCCACAGTGCTCTGTTCTAATCAGAGCCTCGGGCGCCGCAACTGCCTCTGGGAACCTTACCATGGGTCCCAGACCGCACGTCTTGTAATTCTCTGTCTTTGAAATTATCTATCTATCTATCTATCTATCTATCTATCTATCTATCAAATCTATCTATTTATCTATCTATCAAATCTATCTATCTATCTATTGTATCTATCAAATGTATCTATTGCATCTATTGATCTATCTATCTAATCTATGTATCTATCTATCTATCAAATCAATCTATCTCGTGGCCGGACTGTTATCTGACAGCCACTTGTGTTTCGGCCATGCCATATACATATCCATGCCATATACACGTCCCCTGATAGGGGACGTAACAGGGATTAAACTGATCAGAATAGTACTACTTAACACACCACTCATATCTGGTGGCACAGTAGATTGCACGCACAGTGCCCCAAATTTGATGTAGGAGGACCGACCAAGCATCTTTTTCCATCTCCCAGTTCCTAAAATCCATGCCATATACACGTCCCCTGATAGGGGACGTAACAGGGATTACACTGATAGGAATAGTACTACTTAACACACCTTATAATAACGCAGAGAGAGGCAACGCAGAGAGAGGAGTCTGAAGAAGAGGAGTCAGAGGAGGAAGGTGGCTTTGAGGAGGTGGAAGACCAAACACAGCAGGCGTCCCAGGGGGCTTGTTGTCACCTTTCAGGACCCTTGGTGTTGTACGTGGCTGGGTGGAGGAAGAGCCCTTCAATGACATCAGTGAGGACAAGGAACGGGACATGGCTAGCTTGGTATCCAAACTTGTGCAAATGGGGAGTTTGCGGTTGTGCAAATGGACTGTTTGCGGTTGTTTGCGGTGCGTTAAAGGGACAGTCTAGGCCAAAATAAACTTTCATGATTAAGATAGAGCATGTCATTTTAAACAATTTTCCAATTTACTTTTATCACCAATTTTGCTTTGTTCTCTTGATATTCTTAGTTGAAAGCTTAACCTAGGAGGTTCATATGCTAATTTCTTAGACCTTGAAGCCCACCTCTTTCAGATTGCATTTTAACAGTTTTTCACCACTAGAGGGTGTTAGTTCACGTATTTCATATAGATAACACTGTGCTCGTGCACGAGAAGTTATCTGGGAGCAGGCACTGATTGGCTAGACTGCAAGTCTGTCAAAAGAACTGAAAAAGTGGCAGTTTGCAGAGGCTTAGATACAAGATAATCACAGAGGTTAAAAGTATATTATTATAAATGTGTTAGTTATGCAAAACTGGGAAATGGGTAATAAAGGGATTATCTATGTTTTAAAACAAAAAAAATACTGGTGTAGACTGTCCCTTTAAACGGGGAGTTTGGTCTGTCACTGTGAAGCGGGCGTAACCCTTACACTACCTGATCGATACAACATCATACCTGATGTTTTAAAGCACGTTATTCCAAACAATTTAGGAATGTTAGGTGATTTATGCCCTTTATGGCTTAAAAACAGACTCTGCATCAACTATGTAATTTTCCATGGGAGTTTTGCCATGGATCCCCCTCCGGCATGCCACAGTCCAGGTGTTAGTCCCCTTGAAACAACTTTTCCATCACTATTGTGGCCAGAAAGAGTCCCTGTGGGTTTTAAAATTTGCCTGCCTATTGAAGTCTATGGCGGTTCGCCCGGTTCGCCGTTCGCAAACAGTTGTGGAAGTTCGAGTCCGCCTAACGCAAATTTTTAGGTTTGCGACATCACTATTGATTACTTAATATGTTTTTTACAAAGTTTTTATTTATGGTTATAGCCCCACGTTGGGACTTGCACTTTGATATATTTTGCTCCAAAAGAAAACTAATGAAAAAAACTGAGCTTTGGACTAACAAGTTTTAGATAAACAGATGGACTTTCTATCCAAATTCTCACATTGGACTAAAGATCTACACCCTATCAACTTTGTAATCATAAGGAACTCTAGTCCATGTTAACTAACATCCTTGAAAACCATGTAATTGTGATAATTTCCACATTGTATTGTGTTACTCATGATATCTTTCTTGTATATTTAATGCTCAATTAAAATTAAAAATATACAAAAAGAAAAATTCTAAAAATATTTTAAAAAATAGAGAAAAAAGGCTAAAACTTCCTTCTTGTTGTTAAAAAAAATGTTTATAGCTCACATGAGAGCATGGATAGTTATTGGGAGATATGGACATATTGGATACAAAACCAATAGATAGAAATTGGAGTTATGTGATATGACTGACGTCCTCAATTCAGATACCATGATAGACTAGAGTTCAGGAATATTCCGAACCTGTGTGGTGTTTTTTTTTTCTTCTTCTTCTTCTTCTCCCTCTGTGTGGTCCCCTTCCCCTACCCTCTCCCCTATGTGTCCTCCCTCCTAAACATGCACCATTCCTTATTACTTCAAATATGCCTCTCGAAGAACGTAACAGGAGACTGATAATATGAGGAGGGGAAAAGGATACTCACAAGAAAGATCAGAGGGTTGAGAGAAATCCTGATGTGGCAGCACGTCCCTAAACAGTCCTTTAATACTATTCCTTTTCCTATTTCCCCTTGTTTGGGGAAGGTTAAATAAAATTAAGAGGTTTAGTTTTATTATGTCATGTTTCCTTGTTGATTTCATATCTATTTACATGTCATAGCGAATACAACTGAGATTCATTCCTGATAATTCTGCAAATGTTGTTCTGAACATATCATCTATGTAATGCTTTTACCTGATATGTATTTGCAATGTTACATATCCAACCTCAATAAAAAACTTTGGAAAAAAAAAATATGATAAAAATATATAGGCGGAAAAAAAAAAAAAGATCAAACCTTGTGCTATCGGATTGCCATTGGGAACTGCATTATATATTTATTAAATCTTGTGACTGGCAATTTATCAACCCATCATGATTTATAAGAAAAATAAAAGAAAAAAATTTACTTAAATATTGAATCATGTGACATCGATTCTCCCTTTGAACCTGAGTGTGAGATAATAAATAAATAAATAATACAAAAGTGCTTGACTATCAGATTATGTGACATGATGGGTTCTCCCTTGAACCAAAAAAAATAAATTAAAATTGGAAACAGGAGGTGTTGGAATGTCCATATCCAATTTCATCTTGATTAAATGTAACTCCTCTTTTTTTTTTGTAGATTGTGGATTTATCAAAGTTAAAGGGACACTGTACCCAATTTTTTTCTTTTGTAATTCAGAAAGAGCATGCAATTTTAAGCAACTTTCTAATTTACTCCTATTATCAATTTTTCTTCGTTCTCTTGCACTTTTTTATTGGTTGATGCATTTATCCACCAATCAGCAAGGACAACCCAGGTTGTTCACCAAAAATTCTTTCAGGATTTGTGCTTTTACTTTGTAATTCTGCATTTTAATTATAACGTCTCTTATTTTCTCTTCCGCAAGGGGCTTTAAAGAGTGATGAGAAGGTATCCATATAAAGAATCTGGTTTTATTATCTCAGGAGGAATACCTCTTATTCTCAGATCTCTTCTAGATCTTTTATCTAGGTCATAAATCTTTAATTGGAGATCCATTATAATTTGGGATTGAGAATCTATAGATTATCTGAAGTCTTTTATTACATCCTCAGATCTATTCCTCTGGTTCTCTAAAGATTCAACCCTTAGACCTATTACCTTTAGATCTTTTTTAATCTCAGTTATTTCTTTTATAATAAAGTCTTTTAAAGAAATGTCTTCCTTTGCAGCCAGTTGCATAAAGTCTTCTCGAGTTATCTGCATTTCAGCAATACTAACATTTAGCTCTGTGTTCTTATATTGATTATGGAGACCTAGGTTTGGGTTATTGTCAGCTGCTTGAAAAATTAATTCATTTAAATACTGGGGGATTTGTTTGCTTTAATTGATTTGTCTGACTTATTCACTTTTTTTTAGAAGCCATATTTAAATACTTATGATGTTTTATTCCGATGTTAAGTATTTTTATTCAAAAACCAATTAACCTTATTTGTCTACTTTATAGTTGTTATGTCTTCTGTTACTTTAATATAGTGGAGGACGTCTGGTTAAAGTGAATGATATTAAATCTGTCCAATCTCTCGACTTTACACTCAGAAAGCAAAAAGAGTAGGGTTTTCTTTAGACTCATAATGTTGCTCACTTGTGGCGTTGCAAGCCAGTCTCAGATAAACCAATATCTTTTATTTATCTTAGTGCTGTAAGCGTCTCTTACACAAACCTGGCGGCTAGTACCTTCATGAATTACTTACTTCATGTATCCACACAAGTTTAATGGCCACTCAAGCCAATTCCCCGTGTGCTAATCCTCACAGTGGTGGTGGAAAAGGGAGAATAAACACCTCACCAAGGCTTAACTCAGTGAACAGCCCTTAAAGGGATAGTAAACACCAAAAATGTTATTGTTTTAAAAGATAGATAATCCCTTTATTTGCCATTCCCCAGTTTTGCACAACCAACACTGTTATAGAAATATACTTTCTTTCATGTAATTAGCAAGAGTTCTTGAGCTAGTGACGTATGGGATATACATTCCTACCAGGAGGGGCAAAGTTTCCCAAACCTCAAAATGCCTATAAATACACCCCTCACCACACCCACAAATCAGTTTTACAAACTTTGCCTCCTATGGAGGTGGTGAAGTAAGTTTGTGCTAGATTCTACGTTGATATGCGCTCCGCAGCAGGTTGGAGCCCGGTTTTCCTCTCAGCGTGCAGTGAATGTCAGAGGGATGTGAGGAGAGTATTGCCTATTTGAATGCAGTGATCTCCTTCTACGGGGTCTATTTCATAGGTTCTCTGTTATCGGTCGTAGAGATTCATCTCTTACCTCCCTTTTCAGATCGACGATATACTCTTATATATACCATTTCCTCTACTGATTCTCGTTTCAGTACTGGTTTGGCTTTCTACTACATGTAGATGAGTGTCCTGGGGTAAGTAAGTCTTATTTTCTGTGACACTCTAAGCTATGGTTGGGCACTTTTTATATAAAGTTCTAAATATATGTATTCAAACATTTATTTGCCTTGACTCAGGATGTTCAACGTTCCTTATTTCAGACAGTCAGTTTCATATTTGGGATAATGCATATGAATAATTCATTTTTTCCTTACCTTAAAAATTTGACTTTCCCTGTGGGCTGTTAGGCTCGCGGGGGCTGAAAATGCTTCATTTTATTGCGTCATTCTTGGCGCAGACTTTTTTGGCGCAAAAATTATTTTCTGTTTCCGGCGTCATACGTGTCGCCGGAAGTTGCGTAATTTTTTGACGTTCTTTTGCGCCAAAAGTGTCGGTGTTCCAAATAATGTGGGCGTCTTTTTTGGCGCTAAAAAATATGGGCGTCACTATTGTCTCCACATTATTTAAGTCTCATTATTTTTTGCTTCTGGTTGCTAGAAGCTTATTCACTGGCATTTTTTTCCCATTCCTGAAACTGTCATTTAAGGAATTTGATCAATTTTGCTTTATATGTTGTTTTTTCTATTACATATTGCAAGATGTCCCACGTTGAAGCTGAGTCAGAAGATACTTCTGGAAAATCGCTGCCGGGTGCTGGAGCTACCAAAGCTAAGTGTATCTGCTGTAAACTTTTGGTATCTGTTCCTCCAGCTGTTGTTTGTACTGTTTGTCATGACAAACTTGTTAATGCAGATAATATTTCCTTTAGTACTGTTACATTACCTGTTGCTGTTCCGTCAACATCTAATATTCAGAGTGTTCCTGATAACATAAGAGATTTTGTTTCTAAATCCATTAAGAAGGCTATGTCTGTTATTCCTCCTTCTAGTAAATGTAAAAAGTCTTTTAAAACTTCTCATTTTTCAGATGAATTTTAAAATGAACATCATCATTCTGATACTGATATTGGTTCTTCTGATTCAGAGGATTCTGTCTCAGAGGTTGATGCTGATAAATCTTCATATTTATTTAAAATGGAATTTATTTGTTCTTTTGCTTAGATAAGGTTTTTAAATCTCCTGTAGTTATTCCAGAAGTATTTCCTGTCCCTGGTGCTATTTCTGAAGTAATTTCCAGGGAATGGAATAATTTGGGTAATTCTTTTACTCCTTCTAAACATTTTAAGCAATTATATCCTGTGCCATCTGACAGATTAGAATTTTGGGACAAAATCCCTAAGGTTGATGGGGCTGTCTCTACTCTTGCTAAGCGTACTAATATTCCTACGGCAGATGGTACTTCCTTTAAGGATCCTTTAGATAGGAAAATTGAATCCTTTCTAAGAAAAGCTTACTTGTGTTCAGGTAATCTTCTTAGACCTGCTATATCTTTAGCGGATGTTGCTGCAGCTTCAACTTTTTGGTTAGAAGCTTTAGCGCAACAAGTAACAGATCATAATTCTCATAGCATTATTATTCTTCTACAACATGCTAATAATTTTATTTGTGATGCCATCTTTGATATCATTAGAGTTGATGTCAGGTATATGTCTCTAGCTATCTTAGCTAGAAGAGCTTTATGGCTTAAAACTTGGAATGCTGATATGTCTTCTAAGTCTACTCTGCTTTCCCTTTCTTTCCATGGTAATAAATTATTTGGTTCTCAGTTGGATTCTATTATCTCAACTGTTACTGGAGGGAAAGAAACTTTTTTACCACAGGATAAAAAATCTAAAGGTAAATTTAGGTCTAATAATCGTTTTCGTTCCTTTCGTCACAACAAGGAACAAAAGCCTGATCCTTCATCCTCAGGAGCGGTATCAGTTTGGAAACCATCTCCAGTCTGGAATAAATCCAAGCCTTTTAGAAAACCAAAGCCAGCTCCCAAGTCCACATGAAGGTGCGGCCCTCATTCCAGCTCAGCTGCTAGGGGGCAGATTACGTTTTTTCAAAGAAATTTGGTTCAATTCCGTTCACAATCTCTGGATTCAGAACATTGTTTCAGAAGGGTACAGAATTGGCTTCACGATAAGGCCTCCTGCAAAGAGATTTTTTCTTTCCCGTGTCCCAGTAAACCCAGCCAAGGCTCAAGCATTTCTGAAATGTGTTTCAGATCTAGAGTTGGCTGGAGTAATTATGCCAGTTCCAGTTCTGGAACAGGGGCTGGGGTTTTATTCAAATCTCTTCATTGTACCAAAGAAGGAGAATTCCTTCAGACCAGTTCTGGATCTAAAAATATTGAATCGTTATGTAAGGATACCAACATTCAAGATGGTAACTATAAGGACTATCCTGCCTTTTGTTCAGCAAGAGCATTATATGTCCACAATAGATTTACAGGATGCATATCTGCATATTCCGATTCATCCAGATCACTTTCAGTTTCTGAGATTCTCTTTCCTAGACAAGCATTACCAATTTGTGGCTCTACCGTTTGGCCTAGCTACAGCTCCAAGAATTTTTACAAAGGTTCTCGGTGCCCTTCTGTCTGTAATCAGAGAACAGGGTATTGTGGTATCTCCTTATTTGGACGATATCTTGGTACTTGCTCAGTCTTCACATTTAGCAGAATCTCATACGAATCGACTTGTGTTGTTTCTTCAAGATCATGGTTGGAGGATCAATTTACCAAAAAGTTCATTGATTCCTCAGACAAGGGTAACCTTTTTAGGTTTCCAGATAGATTCAGTGTCCATGACTCTGTCACTAACGGACAAGAGACGTCTAAAATTGATATCAGCTTGTCGAAACCTTCAGTCACGATCATTCCCTTCGGTAGCTTTATGCATGGAAATTCTAGGTCTTATGACTGCAGCATCGGACGCGATCCCCTTTGCTCGTTTTCACATGCGACCTCTTCAGCTCTGTATGCTGAACCAATGGTGCAGGCATTACACAAAGATATCTCAATTAATATCTTTAACACCGATTGTACGACACTCTCTGATGTGGTGGACAGATCACCATCGTTTAGTTCAGGGGGCTTCTTTTGTTCTTCCGACCTGGACTGTAATTTCAACAAATGCAAGTCTGACAGGTTGGGGAGCTGTTTGGGGGTCTCTGACAGCACAAGGGGTTTGGGAATCTCAGGAGGTTAGATTACCAATCAATATTTTGGAACTCCGTGCAATTTTCAGAGCTCTTTAGTCATGGCCTCTTCTAAAGAGAGAATCGTTCATTTGTTTTCAGACAGACAATGTCACAGCTGTGGCATACATCAATCATCAAGGAGGGACTCACAGTCCTCTGGCTATGAAGGAAGTATCTCGAATTCTGGTATGGGCGGAATCCAGCTCCTGTCTAGTTTCTGCGGTTCATATCCCAGGCATAGACAATTGGGAAGCGGATTATCTCAGCCGCCAAACGTTACATCCGGGCGAATGGTCTCTTCACCCAGAGGTATTTCTTCAGATTGTTCAAATGTGGGGTCTTCCAAAAATAGATCTGATGGCTTCTCATCTAAACAAGAAACTTCCCAGGTATCTGTCCAGGTCCAGGGATCCTCAAGCGGAAGCAGTGGATGCATTGTCACTTCCTTGGAAGTATCATCCTGCCTATATCTTTCCGCCTCTAGTTCTTCTTCCAAGAGTAATCTCCAAGATTCTGAAGGAATGCTCGTTTGTTCTGCTGGTAGCTCCAGCATGGCCTCACAGGTTTTGGTATGCGGATCTTGTCCGGATGGCCTCTTGCCAACCGTGGACTCTTCCATTAAGACCAGACCTTTTGTCGCAAGGTCCTTTTTTCCATCAGGATCTCAAATCCTTAAATTTTTAGTCCTTTTTTCATCAGGATAAGGCGGTGTTGCGAACTTCTTTTAAATTTTTACCTAAGGTTGTGAATTCTAACAACATTAGTAGAGAAATTGTGGTTCCTTCATTGTGTCCGAATCCTAAGAATTCTAAGGAGAGATCATTGCATTCTTTGGATGTAGTTAGAGCTTTGAAATATTATGTTGAAGCTACTAAGAATTTCCGAAAGACTTCTAGTCTATTTGTTATCTTTTCTGGTTCTAGGAAAGGTCAGAAGGCCTCTGCCATTTCTTTGGCATCTTGGTTGAAATCTTTAATTCATCATGCTTATGTCGAGTCGGGTAAAACTCCGCCTCAAAGGATTACAGCTCATTCTACTAGGTCAGTTTCTACTTCCTGGGCGTTTAGGAATGATGCTTCGGTTGATCAGATTTGCAAAGCAGCAACTTGGTCTTCTTTGCATACTTTTACTAAATTCTACCATTTTGATGTGTTTTCTTCTTCTGAAGCTGTTTTTGGTAGAAAAGTACTTCAGGCAGCTGTTTCAGTTTGAATCTTCTGCTTATAATTCAGTTTTTTTCATTTAATCTTTATTTTGGGTGTGGATTATTTTTCAGCGGAATTGGCTGTCTTTATTTTATCCCTCCCTCTCTAGTGACTCTTGCGTGGAAAGATCCACATCTTGGGTAGTCATTATCCCATACGTCACTAGCTCATGGAAAGAAAACATAATTTATGTAAGAACTTACCTGATAAATTCATTTCTTTCATATTAGCAAGAGTCCATGAGGCCCACCCTTTTTTGTGGTGGTTATGATTTTTTTGTATAAAGCACAATTATTCCAATTCCTTATTTTTTATGCTTTCGCACTTTTTTCTTATCACCCCACTTCTTGGCTATTCGTTAAACTGATTTGTGGGTGTGGTGAGGGGTGTATTTATAGGCATTTTGAGGTTTGGGAAACTTTGCCCCTCCTGGTAGGAATGTATATCCCATACGTCACTAGCTCATGGACTCTTGCTAATATGAAAGAAATGAATTTATCAGGTAAGTTCTTACATAAATTATGTTTTTTACCTCTGTAGTTACCTTTTATCTAAGCTTCTGCTGACTGCCTCCTTATCGCAGATCTTTTGACAGACTTGCATTTCAGGCAATTAGTGCTGACTCTTAAATAACATCACGTGCATGAGCACAATGTTATCTATATGAAACACATGAACTAACGCCCTCTAGCTGTGAAAAACTGTCAAATGCATTCAAATTAGAGGCAGCCTTCAAGGGCTTAGAAATTAGCATATGTGCCTACCTAGTATTAGCCTTCAACTAAGAATAACAAGAAAACAAAGCAAATTTGATGATAAAAGTAAATTATAAAGTTGACATGCCCTATCTGAATCATTAATGTTTAATTTGGACTTTACTATCCCTTTAAATAGACATAAAATACAAAAAACATATTTAATCATTCATATAGAGCATACAACTTTTCAAATTAGTTCTATTATCATATTTGCTTCATTCTCTTGGTATCCCTTGAGAATGAGCAGCAATGCACTACTGGTAGTTAGCTCAACAAATCGGGTTAGCCAATGACAAGAGACATACAGTATATGCGCAGCCACCAGTCAGCAGCTAGCTCCCAGTAGTAGGTTGCTGCTCTTGAGCCTACCGAGGTATGCCTTTCAACAAAGGACACAGAGTACAAAGCAAATTAAATCAATAGAAGTACATTGAAATGTTGTTTAAAAGTGAATGCTGTATCTGAATTGGGAAATAAAAAAATATGGGTTTCATATTCCTTTAACCCCTTAAGGACTAGGCATTTCAGAAAAACACTTGCCCAGAAGACCAGAGAATTTTTAGCATTTTTGCTATTACTCAATTTAAACAGAAATAGAGCCTTGTTTTTATTTTTTTATTTTTCCCAGCTATCTAACCCTCTCCCCTCAAACGAGTGTCCGCTATTTCTACCCAGTTTATATAAATGTATATCTGTTTTGTTCTGATTTTAAACCAAACATTTTTCTGTAGTGTATTGCCCCCCCTCACCTCCCCCTCCAAGCGATCAATTTCTAGGGCACCCCTCTAATAATATATTTTTGCTCCATCCCTCTCTCTGTCTAAATAATTATGTGCACTGTAGCAGTCCTGTCTGACTCCCCCTTCTGCCCACCTCCAGTGATGGGCCACTAACCCTCCTTATGCTCCCATTCAACCAATGATCAGCACCACTGCTACCGATGCAGAGAGGGACACAGATTGTCGCTCTCTGCATCGGTTTCTCTGCACTGCTATTTCTGCACTGTCCCACAGGGTATGGTGTCGGTCGTTAAGGGGTTAATGTGATACACAGTAGTCTTTAAAACAATCCCTGAGGCGTCTAGTAATACTGACAATGCATCTTATTTTTTTGTTTTTGAAATATGAATCTACTATCCTAAATTAAAGTATTTTAATTATAAAAATTAAAGGGACATAAAACTCAAAAAAATGTCTTTCATGATTTAGGTAAAGCACACAATTTTAAACAACTTTCCAGTTTACTATTATCAAATTTACTTTATGTTCTTGTTATCCTTTGTTGAAAAGCAGGAAGGTAAATTTAGGAGTGTGCACGTGTGTGCAGTACTAAATGGCAGCAGTTTTGTAACAATGTTATACATTAGCAAGAGCACTAGCTCGCAGCACTATTTCCTGTCATGTAGTGCTCCAGACATTTGCACTTTACCTACCTAGGTATCTCTTTGACAAAGAATAGCATTGGAAACTTTTAAAATTGTATTCTCTATCTGAATCATGAAAGAAAAAAAAAGTAAGTTTACTCAGTCATTAAATGGACATTAAACACCAATTATCATATAGCTGCATGTAATAGACACTATTATAAAGAAGAATATGCACAGATACTGATCTGTCCAGTATAAAACCTTTTAAAAACTGACTTAGAAGCTCCCAGTTTAGCACTGTTGATGAGGTTAGGCTGGGACACCATTGAAAGGTGCTGAGAAATCAGGAAGAGCAGACCCTCCCCACCTCCCCTGCTTAGGAAAAGACCCATTACACAAACAAGAGAAAGCAGGAATCTGTAGACTTCAGTCTTCATCTGATAGTTTCGGGCTTGATAAGGAGTCTGAAAATCAGCACAATGTTCTTAAATAATAAGCAAAGCTATACATTGTTACAAAAACACTCCAAGGGGCATATTTATTAAGCTCCGTATGACAGCTGCTCCATAACCTGTCCACC
Source organism: Bombina bombina (assembly GCF_027579735.1). NCBI lineage: Eukaryota > Metazoa > Chordata > Amphibia > Anura > Bombinatoridae > Bombina > Bombina bombina. The sequence goes on from NC_069502.1 coordinate 256,343,539, forward strand.
TGTTCTTAGGCGGCAGACAGAAATCAACCCGATCGAATACGATCGGGTTGATTGACACCCCCTGCTAGCAGCCAATTGGCCGCAAATCTGCAGGGGGCGGCATTGCACCAGCAGTTCACAAGAACTGCTGGTGCAATGATAAATGTAGAGAGCGTATGCTGTCGGCATTTATCGATGTGCAGCGGACATGATACGCAATATTGGATCATGTCCGCTCGCACCTTCATAAATAGGCCCCCTAGATTGGCTATATGAATGTATCATCTACAAAACATTTGTGCAGCATCGCTTGCAGTGTGTCGCAGCCTTAAAGGGACATGAAACCCAAATTTTTTATTTCATGATTTAGAAAGAGCATACAATTATAAACAACTTTCTAATTTACTTCTATTATCTATTTTGCTTCATTCTCTTGATATTCTTTGCTGAAAAGCATATCTAGATATGCTTAGTAGCTGCTGATTGATAGCTGCACATAGATGCCTCCTGTGATTGGTTCACCGTGTGCATTGCTATTTCTTCATTAAAGTATATCTAAAGAATGAAGCAAATTAGGTAATAGAAGTAAATTGGAATGTTGTTTAAAATTATATTCTCTACCTTAATCATGAAAGAAAATGTTTGGGTATAGTGTCCCTTTAAGGGTGCTGGCAACCCCAATCCTGCCCTGCACTCAATAGCATATAAATCTTGCAGACAAAAGTATCAGTGTGCTTTACGATTGATTTATTATAGTTTCCTCAAATGGATGTTAAACAGTTAATATATGCTAGACATGCTAGACAAAAAGATGTATTCAAAGCATAGATTAGCCTTAGAATAATTTTTGTCTGAATTTATTTAATATATATATATATATATAGAATTTCCAAGCAGGATAAGCACAGTCTTACTAACAACAGCCAGGGTGCACTTCAGTAGTAGTATAAATATCCATTCCAAAGTAAAGGCACTCACTGGACTTTTCAATAAAACACAGAGTATATTTTACAAATCTAAAACGTTTCTGTGCTGTTCTCGCACCTTTGAAAAGTCCAGTGAGTGCCTTTACTTTGGAATGGATATATATATATATATATACACATACATATATACAGAATATATATATATATATATATATATATATATATATATATATATATATATATATATATATATATATATATTTATTATGACTATATGAGTTGTTTAAATATTGAAAATATCAGTGTAAAGGTTTAGTTTCAATAAAGTTCTTTAGTTTCTATAAAGTAATGTTTTCTAGTTTCTATTTATCTCTGTTCAAACAAGGCTCTGTTTTATATCCGTATCTAATAGTCCCCAGCAGGAAAGATAGAAAAGGGGAAACAAGCTTAATTATGGTGGCGCCCATTACTTTATAGAAACTTAGTGAAATTTAAAAAACTATTTTCAGAGTTAAATTACAGGAAAATGGGACAAAATAAGCAGCAAAGTATATTGCTAAGTTTTTAACTACACATATTTAAACATTTTATTACAACATCATACTGTTAATATCCCTTCTAATACCATGAATAGAATATGAAAACAGATATAAAATTATTATTAAATGTGTACAAATGATCAGAATTTTCTTTATTTTCATTACAGCTGCAAAAATGACGGTGAGATAAAAAGATATATAAATGATAAGAGATGATCCAGAAAAAAAGATGTTAATTTTACTCATTGGGCGTGTGACTATATTTCTAGAAAGAATGTGACTTTCACATTTTGTTCTTGGGGCAGTGCTGCAGAGCGTTACGTAGAGCCTCTAAAACGCGATCCACATTGGTTTTGGTTGAATTGTATCCCATTAGCCCAATACGGAGAACCTGCCGGGAAGAGAAAATGTTATTATTCCATTCATAGCCTTACTGAAATTTGTTTTCTGAGTTTCTTGTAGTTTCCATTCAAGGGTCAGTCATCTTTAAAATTGTTATTGTTTAAAACGATAGATAATCTCTTTATTCCCCATTCCCCAGTGTTGCACATGGTTATATTAATATACTTTTTACCTCTGTGATTACCTTCTATCTAAGCCTCTTTTGACAGCCCCCTGATCACATGGCTATTTATTTATTATCTATTGACTTGCATTTTAGCCAATTAGTGCAGTGTCATCCACATCCCACGGCCGTGAGTACAATGTTATCTATATGGCCCACATGAACTAGCAGTCTCCTGTTGTGAAAAGCAAATAAAAAGGCATGTGATAAGAGGCTGTCTGTAGTGGCTTAGAAACAGGCAGACATTTAGAGGTTTAAATGTTATAAAGTATATTAATATAACAATGTTGGTTGTGCAAAGCTGGGGATTAGGTAGTAAAGGCGTTTTCTAGCCTTTTAAACAACAACAATTTTGGTGTTGACTGTCCCTTTAACCTTTTTTCTACCTTTGCATTACTTGTATTCCCTTCTTTCTTTTGTCTACTGTTTTACCTTTCCAGTAGAGGGTCCCAATCCCCCTGTTATTTCAATGCTGTAATTCTTCATGATATATGTTGTGATATCCTTCCAGTCATATCCAGCTGGCACACATATTGTTGTGACAGTGGGGAGTCTCAATGCCTGTGATGAATAAAGGGTTAATGTTAGTCTTGGAAGCACAGACATTCATCAATACCAAAGTGTGACTTTTTAGTTCACTCCTTCCTTGCTAAAACTGATCGGTCTGATTGACACCCCCTGCTAGCGGCCGACTGGCCGCAAATCTGCAGGGGTGGTATTGCACCAGCAGTTTACTAGAACTGCTTGTGCGATGCTGAATACGGACAGCGTATGCTGTCCACATTCAGCTATGTCTGGCGGACATGATATGCTACAGCGCATCATGTCCGCCAGACTTTAATAAATTGACCCCCTAATGTCAACAGTCCTTTGATGTAAAGTATGCAGTCTTTATTTTCAGAAAGATCCTCAACAATGGTCTTCAAAGGAAGAGAAAGATAACATAGTATAAATCTGCATACAATACGATGCAATGTCAATCCTACTCACGTGTCTGGGAGCTAAAACTAGCTCTAGTGTAAGCGCTCACAATACAATTTATTAAAAGCTTTAAAAACAGACATCACTAAGGGTATAACAGCTGTAGCAAACACCCACACTTTGTGTATGTAAGTCCTTTAGAACTACAAAATACACAGTGGGTAAGATGCCGTGGAGAGCTTTTACAGACTGGTCACCAGGAGGGGTTCAATTTGCTAACAGCAAAGGCTTCTTACCCACTGTGTTTTTTGTAGTTCAGTACTAAAGGACTTACATACATGAAGTGGAGCACAGTCTGGTTAGAGGGATAGTGATATACTCTAGTAATGGGCAGTAACACTTCCTACAATACAGTAAATGCAAGCATGTCAGCGGTCCTGCTGTGTGATCACCCCGCAATGTGTGTAACACATGGTGCTTACATTTCTTTGCAGCTTGCTCTAAGGTTATTTAGCTCCCCTTAGCAGAAATAGGACTATTGCACCTTAAGTGAGTGAGACAGAGGAGGATTCTCAGGGCCAAAGGCAACCATTCAACCCTTCATTAGATTTAATTTGCTTTCATTAACCAAAGTGTAAAGATTATATACATGCAAATACAGTGTGTGTTTGTATGTATAAAACAATATTAATTATTAGGGGGGGGGGGTGAGGGAGCTCCCACACTTATTTTGGTAGGACTTGACCAATGCCCTTAGTGAGGCAGTTTTTAATGCTTTTAATAAATTGTATGCTGTAATATAATCATAATATTTCAGGTACAAAACCCTTTATCCTAATTACTTGGGACTGGAAAAGGTTGGGATTACGGAATAGTTTGGATTTCAGAATATTTGTATATTCCTCTCTTTTTGTATAACTGAATTATTGCACCTACAGATGTTATTTACCCTACTGTACTTGTTTGTGTATTACTGTATCCCTGTAATGTTTTTCATTTTTTTGTATAGCGCTGCGTAATCTGCTGGCGCTGTATAAATAAATGATAATAATAATAATTTGCATCTGTAAAGATGGATTGGAGAGGGTGTGGGGCATCTTATGTCAGCATACAGTTTATACATAAAACCTAAAGGTAGTATTATTTCATTTTACTACTTACTATATGCATAGTACCATCAGAAAGATAGTACAGTACTATAATCAGAAAGGGAATAGTTGTTTTTAAATAAATACATAAATAAAGACTTTCCTTTGCATTTTAGAAAGCAAAAAAAAAAAGAGAGACACAGGCAGATAAGAATGTGACTTACTATTTGGGGAAATTGTATTTTTTAAAGATCTTAGTAATAAAAAAATGTTAATGAAAAAGTCTGGCTTCTGGAATAAATCTAGACTTTGGAATTCCGTATTTGGGGATTTGTAGCTGTATAAATATTTTTTTAATATTTATGCATACTTGTAGTCTTATCTAAATGTCTCATTATCTACCTCATCAGCAAGAATAAAAATTGATATTTTATTATATAATCCCCATTATTTACAACATGAAACAAGTGTACAGTAAATTCTAGTAAATCCGAAACATATTGGCATCAAATTCATATAATGATTCAATGTAACTTTGGACCTATCACAAAGTAAGAATGTTATAGGTGGGATTAGAAATTGCATGTGGAACGTCAGTGTAAAATTGAGTTCACATCACAAAAGAGGGATTTGGCACATGTCGAAGAGGGGACTGAACACAATCGAACCCTGATAGACACTAGACAGAGAACAGATACACCCAGAGGGGGGGCAATTGACTCAGGTTAACCCCTTCTCAGCTGGGTGAACTCCCAAATGCTGAACATTCTGGGCGTGGGGAAGATGAGCCAAATAAATAAATATAATTTTTTTTACCAATTTTACAATACATTACAGTGATGTCACAGTTTTACATGTAGATTATTACTGCAATATAAAAGGGATACAATACATTTTAATCTTTAAAACCTCAGCATTTATTAGATCAAAATGAATATTTAAATTGAATAATTAACAATTGTTACTGAGACAGCAATTTAAATTGCCAATGAATAACTGGATCTTTTAATAAAAAAAACCCTATAATTAAAGTAGACTTTGTACTTTGTAATATTATCTACATTTTATAATCATATAGTATTCTAATTTTATACTGCAGTATTTGTTTTCCAAACTCCTTTGTAAAAGCATTGCATATGGGGCTCACAAAAAAGAACTTGGCAAGATTTTCATTTATTGCTGCTACTTTATGTATTGTTGTAAATACCATTACACATTGTTCCTGTTGTAGGAACCACTAAAATGAAATGACGTGATAGAATTAGTGAAACGTTTCCAGTAGCTAACAATAAAACATAATTGACTCTTTCTCTGTTTGACATGAAATGGCACATTATTGTTAAATAATTCTTAAATAAGATTTCATCCTGCTGTAATTGCAGTTATTATTTATCATTATGGTGCAACTCACTGGATCTTTCACAAAGAGCTTCAGTCCCAAAGCTTCCAGTCCTTTGTGCAATCTTAAAGCATTCTCACGATGTAGTTCCCAAGAACGCTCCAACCCCTAGAAGTGAAAGAGCAGACATTGTTACATAATGTATTACAGCTTTGGTTGTCTAGTCCTGTTTTCAGCTAGATGCCAGGAACTTTTTTATGTTTTCTTTGACACTTGTCTACAACTCTATTAAACTCTGTCTACATGGGGGAATTCTTGGTTTTTAGTCTGAATTTATTTAATTTAAATACTTTATTTATCATTGGATTCACTACCACCTGGCTGAATCCCTTCTATTTTTGTTCTATAGCTATGGTTAAATGTTCCAAGAAAATATTAAAAATGAGAGAATTATATCATTTGCAATTTAATTTTATTCTTTTCTATCATTTTTTGCTTTAATTTCCCAATTTATGCAATAAGTGCATATTGCAGACTTTAGAAGCCTAAACCTGCTACATTTTACACAGTGAGTCTGTGATCATTTTAGTAGATAAATTATATATATATATATATATATATATATATATATATATATATATATATATATATATATATATATATATATATATATATATATACATATATATATATATATATATATATATATATATATATATATATATATATAATAGGCCACAGCAGAGGAAATACAAAAAAGAGTCAAAGGGGTTGATTTATAATTTGTTAAGCAGACATGATTCGCTATATCGAACCATGTCCGTTTGACATCGCTAAATCCAGACAGCATAATGCTTGTGCAGTGCCACCCCCTGCTCACTGGTGGCCAATCGGCTGCTAGAAGGGGCTGTCAATCATCCTGATCGGATCGGGATGATTCCGACAGGCTAAGGAACAGCGGTCTTATGACCACTGCTTCTTAACTTTCGTTTCAGGCTTGCCTAAAACAATGGGCCTCCAAAGCAGCATGCCCTGCTTGATAAATGGAGCCCAAAAGCTGGGATAGTCCCAGAAAACAGACATTTGCCCTGATGGGAGAAGCTGTGGAAGAGACAGCGGGTAGACTAGCCCCCCTGTGACAACTCTACAATATACAGTAAGATATACCCCCTGATATTGAGTCTTAAACTGTCATATTAAATAATACCCATTTTCTACAGTCACATAATTTGTATTATTGAAATGCAGCTTTAATTTGAGTGTTTTTGTTTGTAAATTGGTATATGAGCATGTTAAAATATATTTAAAAAAATCTATATACAGTCATTTTACCTGCTCAGCCAGCATTGCAAGCCCTTCTCTCAAAGTGAAGAAGTTGGTCACTGGTCCTGTGTGGTGATATCTGACAGCATCATAGAAAAATAAAATGTAGGGTCAAAAACCTTTATGGAAACATTTCTTACTAATATTTTATAGGTTTTTGGTACATGGAACTTTGGTGTATCTAATTACTCTAAGTACAGAATGAATACACAGACATTTGCATTGATACTTAGGGATAGAATTATAAAGCAGCAGACCATCGTTTCTGGTTTGCCAGAAACGCAAGTTAAGAAGCAGCGGTCATAAGACCGCTGCTCCTTAACTAGAAAGTGGCGGACTGAAATCATCCCAATACGATAGGGATGATTGACACCCCCTGCTAGCGGCCGGTGAGCAGGGGGTGGCATTGCACAAGCTTTTAACTAGAAATGCTTGTGCAATGATAAATACCGACAGCGTATGCTGTCGGCATTTGGCGAGGTGAATCGGACATGATTCGACCAATGATAAATCTACCCCATAAACTATATGTATAACAAATGTAACATGTTATAGCTCTGGTGAAAGCTTACAGTGTCAGTGTTTAGCAGTAAACAATGCACACAAAATAGTATTTTAATAAACGTAGGGTGTGCTAACATCTGGAGGTCGGATAGTGCGGCTGTGCAAAATCCCTCACATATATATACTGTATACATGTGTGTGTGTTTATTATTTAAAAAATGTGTTAACAGTGATTTAAAGGGATATGGTATATGACAAGGTGTTGGACTGGGAAGGGCTCAAAGGTGTATATATATATATATATATATATATATATATATATATATATATATAGTTATCTATCTATATATACTGTATATGTGTGTGAGAGAATATATGTGTGTGTTTATATAATAAAATTCTAAACATACTGGCCCCCATTTCAAATAGCCCTAGCATCATCCTACCACCTGCTTAAATTAAGCTTAACTGCAACCACCCTTTTACTGCTAGTAACCCTGGCTCCCTACATGATAGGTATACCATTTAGGGCATATTGTAAGTACCTTAGTATTGTTGCAAACTCACATTTTGCATACAGTGCATATAAGTACTCTTGAATACTATTAGAATTTTAATATTTATTGTCACGTTTTCAGTGCCTTTGATTTTGAATACTTTGATCGTGATTATTCTTAAACATGGCAGGAATCATAACTTTTGTTCACTTTAAGTATTATTCCATACTAAGAGCAACATTACACTTGCATACTGTGAATATTGTTACTTCCTCACATTCTTGGTTTCCCATCACAGCCCCAGTAGTTTGCCAGCCAGGTCAGGTCCACATACAATGAAGGTGGCTTTGTCTTTCGGTTGAAAATCTTCTTACTATTAAGAAAAAATATTATTTTCTTTGTGTTAGAAAAGCCTGAAATTTTCTTCTACCATAAAAATCACTATTCAGTTCTATATTATTGCCACTTACCTTGCTGCTTCACTAAAGGAGATTGGTGCGGTGCCTGGTGGTGCATTTAATACTTTCTGAGACCCAGAATATAAGATGTCAATCCCTAGGATAATGAGGAGAGCATTTAAAGTCAATTAGAGATACTGTGGCGTTATCAGTGATATAGCTGAGTGTGAACTAACCATAGTGTGGCAATGTAGGAAATGTGCAAGGAGAACAGAATGTGAGCAACCTTAAAGTGAATAGAGCTGGTGTATTGCTTAAGATGGGAAATAACACTCACCCTGCTTGTCCATATATATGGGAGCCCCTCCTAAAGATGCCACAGAGTCTACCAGAAGGAGGCAGTTGTATCTAGGTTAAACACAAAATAAGTCATCATTAGAATATGAGACCCTTTTTTAACCAATCAGTGCATACTGCATAAAATCCATACAGAGGGCCATAGGGCCAAACCCACCTACAAAAAGGATCTGTTATTAAATTACTGAATTAATGTTGAGTCTTTTATACTATTTCAGTCAGCTTAATACTGTTTACCCGGGGCACGGTACCTTTGCTTCCCTCCGTTACACTAAAACTCACCACTCATGTGTGGTTACTGTGGCAACCTCAACCTAACTGATAAATATCACCCTTTTAAAATTGTGTTGAAAAGACATTTTATAGGAGAATATGTATATTTATTTTGTACATAAAATAACCTCATGAATTTATCTTAGTAAAGCAATTCTCTACTTTGCTTTATGACCAATATGATCTTTATTCTCTACAAATAAATGAAATAATGTTATGCTGTAAACTTATTTACATTTTGTGAAAATATCTTTAAAATTATTATAATATTATGGTGTTAAAACATATTTAAAACTTTTATATTTTTAGAAAAATTTGCGTTGGATGGGATGCACCCTTTGACAGCCTCTTGAATATTGTTTATTGGATCCAAAGTCCACCAAATACACTCCAGCTTCTCTGGGAACTACAGTTTTCATTACATTTCATAAATTACAGGAAAAGCAGACAAAATAAGTTTTTATTTTGTTTTTTTGTGTGTAATTATTTAGTTTAGGTGGAACTCAATTTTGAGTTTATTGTTTCTTTAGTTGCGTCTGATTTGTGATATTCAATTAAAGGGACACTGAACCCAAATTTTTCATTTTGTAATTCAGAAAGAGCATGCAATTTTAAGCAACTTTCTAATTTTCTCCTATTATCAATTTTTCTTCGTTCTCTTGCTATCATTATTTGAAAAAGAAGGCATCTAAGCTTTTTTTTGGTTTCCGTACTCTGGACAGCACTTTTTTATTGGTGGATGAATTTATCCACCAATCAGCAAGGACAACCCAGGTTGTTCACCAAAAATGGGCCGGCATCTAAACTTACATTCTTGCATTTCAAATAAAGATACCAAGAGAATGAAGAAAATTTGATAATAGGAGTAAATTAGAAAGTTGCTTAAAATTTCATGCTCAATCTGAATCACGAAAGAAAATGTTTGGGTACAGTGTCCCTTTAAGTGCCATTAGTGTGCCCAAATAAAAGTGTAGGCAGTCACTTTTTCTTCTTTGCTGTTAATAAATGGGTTTGGGATTTTCTTAAACTAATGTAAGTTACAAAGGTAACAGTAAATACAGGCTGAGCCAGTATAACTATCAGCTCCATTGTGATTCTGCCATAATATGGAAAAAAAATTCTGCTGAACTTGTAATATTCTATAAAATATCATAATACAATTATCACCTGTTACCTGTAATCTGTGTAAAGACTAATATAGCAATAATTATTATTTGTGTTAGTTCATCTTATTAGAGTTATTAGTAATCTTCAGCAAGAAACAGATTAACAAAATCATTTCTTGATGCCACCACTTATTTTTGACTATTAAACAACTGGACGTAGCTCTTTAGTGTGGCAGATGGTACTACAAATCAGATGCAATTAAAGGGACATGAAACACAAATCTTTTCTTTCATGATTTTGAAAGATTATGCCATTTTAAACAGTTTTCTAATGTACTTCTATTATCTAATTTGCTTCATTGTCTTGATATCCTTTGCTGAAAACCATATCTAGATAGGCTCAGTAGCTGCTAATTTGTGGCTGCACATAGATGCCTCATGTGATTGGCTCACTCATGTGCATTGCTATTTCTTCAACAAAGGATATCTATAGAATGAAGCAAATCAGATAACAGAATTAAATTGGAATGTTGTTTAAAATTGTATTCTCCACCTGAACCATGAAAAAATCTTGGTTTAGTGTCCCTTTAAATGTGTGGACTCCCTATGTCAAAGATATAATTTTTTTTTGCTATTGCTTGTTAAAATTTATTTAGCCCAAAACACCAAATGTTGAATAATTTGTATTTACTTTTGTATATTACCTTTATAACAATAATAAAGTTTATTTTTTTCTTTTGTTCTTTCTTTCTCCTTGACCAGAAAGAAATGACTCATCCTTAGAGAGTTGCTGCCTATAGTGATATTGCGAATTGTTCGCCGGAGAATAGTTCACGGCGAACATAGCTTTATCGCGTTCACCACGGCGGGTAAACATATGCGATGTTCGATCCGCCCCCTATTCGTCATCATTGAGTAAACTTTGACCCTGTATCTCACAGTCTGCAGACACATTCCAGCCAATCAGCAGCAGACACTCCCTCTCAGACCCTCCCAGCTCCTGGACAGCAGCCATTTTAGATTCATTCGGAAGCTGCTTTCTTAGTGAGAGGAGGGACAGTGTAGCTGCTGCTGATTTAATAGGGAAATTGATAGCTAGGCTAGTGTATTCAGTGTCCACTACAGTCCTGAAGGACTCATCTGATCTCTGCTGTAAGGACAGCACCCCAAAAAGCCCTTTTTAGGGCTGTTTTTTTTTCTTGTGTAATCTAATTGCAGTTGCCTGCCAGCGTGTGTGTCAGGCTCACAGCGTATACTGTGCCCACTTGCCCAGTGCCACCACTCATATCTGGTGTAACAGTAGTGTAAATAATTTATAAAAAAAAAACTTTTTTGACTGTGAAACATCAGTCCGCTAGTGTAATCTAATTGCAGTTGCCTGCCTGCCAGCGTGTGTGCCAGGCCCACTTGCCCAGTGCCACCACTCTTATCTGGTGTAACAGTAGTGTAAATAATTTAAAAAAACAAAACTTTTTTGACTGTGAAACATCAGTCTGCTAGTTTAATCTAATAACAGTTGCCTGCCTGCTAGCGTGTGTGCCAGCCAGGCCCACTTGCCTGTGAAAGGACAGCACCCCATCAGTCCGCTAGTGTAATCTAATTGCAGTTGCCTGCCTGCCAGTGTGTGTGTCAGGCTCACAGCGTATACTGTGCCCACTTGCCCAGTGCCACCACTCATATCTGGTGTAACAGTAGTGTAAATAATTTAAAAAAAAAAAAACTTTTTTGACTGTGAAACATCAGTCTGCTAGTGTAATCTAATTGCAGTTGCCTGCCTGCTAGCATGTGTGCCAGGCCCACTTGCCCAGTGCCACCACTCATATCTGGTGTAACAGTAGTGTCCCAAATTTGAAGTAGGAGGACCGACCAAGCATCTTTTTCCATCTCCCAGTTCCTAAAATCCATGCCATATACACGTCCCCTGGTGCCGCAACTGCCTCTGGGAATCTTACCATGGGTCCCAGACCGCACATCTTGTAATTCTCTGTCTGGGAAATTATATATCTATCAAATCTATCTATTTATCTATCAAATCTATCTATCTATCTATCTATCGTATCTATCAAATGTATATTGCATCTATTGATCTATCTATCTAATCTATGTATCTATGTATCTATCTATCTCGTGGTTGTGCAAATGGACTGTTTGCGGTTGTTTGCGGTGCGTTAAACGGGGAGTTTGGTCTGTCACTGTGAAGCGGGCGTAACCCTTACACTACCTGATCGATACAACATCATACCTGATGTTTTAAAGCACGTTATTCCAAACAATTTAGGAATGTTAGGTGATTTATGCCCTTTATGGATTAAAACCAGACTCTGCATCAACTATGTAATTTTCTGTGGGAGTTTTGCCATGGATCTCCCTCCGGCATGCCACAGTCCAGGTGTTAGTCCCCTTGAAACAACTTTTCCATCACTATTGTGGCCAGAAAGAGTCCCTGTGGGTTTTAAAAGCCGTTCGCGAACAGTTGCGGAAGTTCGAGTCCGCCGTTCGCGAACGGAAAATTTTCAGTTTGCGACATCACTAGCTGCCTACTTATGGTGGGAGTTGTGCAGGAAGTTACATCTTCCCTGCAGCAATGAGCACCTGAGAACTTGACTAAGTGCTGCTGCCCCATATGCTGATGATGGTTATCAGCTTGTTTAAATTTATAAATGTAACACATATAAATGTAACACATATAAATGTGACACATATAAATGTAAATCTTAGCCCCCTACGATCCAAGAATGTCCTGCTCCTTGCATCTTCTAGTATTACCTCTTCCCATGCTAGACTGCAGGACTTCTCTTGTGCTGCACCTACCTTCGGGAACGCTCTTCCTCGCACTGTCAGACTTTTCCCCTAATTTGTCTTTTTTTAAACGCTCTCTAAAGACATTTTTGTTCAGGGAAAGCCTACCACCTAACTCAGTTATAAATGTATTCTGCTTACCTAATAATTGCCCTCATCTATCTCTGTATTAACATCATTCTCACCCTTGCAGTCCTCACCTCCTGTTTACCACCCTCCTACCCTTCTAGATTTCTAGATTGTAAGTTCCCACAGGAATAGTGCACTCAATTTCTCCTGTATTTGTCAGTCAAAGTTTGTCTTGTCTCTCACAGGTATTGACTTATTGTTTTACCTCAATCAATTGTACCCATGTACAGTGCTGCGGAATATGTTAAAGCTTTATAAATAAAGTACAATAATAATAATAATAAATAAATTACGGCTTGTATAAAAGTAGGCTTTGTGCATAGAACAAGAGATGTCTTGAAAACCTTGTAAACCTTAATGAGGTGCTGACTATGGGTGTTCCAGTGCAACCCAGAGGTGTGTCTAGATATTTTACACCCTTGTGAAGTATCTCAAGTATCTCAATTCATGATCCTGGTATGTTTTTTTGCCCCTCCCCCTTTTTCAAGTTTTCTTTAGTACATATGACAAAGTGAATTGCTTTATCTGGGGTGATTTTTATTTTCATTTTTATTAATTTGTTATGTAATATACTGAACATATTATAGTGATACTGGCAACCTTCACAATGGAGCTCATGCCATGCACTGAGAGGTGAACAGTTAGGAGATAGATTTCATTGATTAAAATGAAAGGTCACACACAACTATCGGATGTTACAAGGGCTGGGTACAAATCTCTTTCAACTGCACAATTTTCAAATGGGTTATATTGAATCTAAGTCATTGTATCACTAAGTTATGTAGCATTTATGTTTTTGTGCCTAACTCTAAAATATTGTTCTTAACAAATGCAAATCATGTAAAATATGTTTCCTCTCTTGATGGCATTTGAGCACCTACCGGTGACACAGCTCTCCTATACCATCCAAGGGTTGCACCACTCCGCTGGATGACTCTCCGTGGGTGATAAAGAACAGACAGGGCTTGTGCTCTGCTAAAGCCTGAAACCAAAGAAAAAGGAAGGAATTGTAAGAATAACACCACACACAGCTATGGTTGTGCATAATGAGTAATATTTCTGTATACACCTTAAAGTCAATAAGGTTGTCCCAAGACCCATATCTTATAAATCAGATTGTAATGCAGTATTTATTCATTCACACCTCTCTTTAAACTAGTGCCTTGGACATGTGAAAAGTGCACTACCTTGTAAGGCCAGAGCAGCCAACACCTGGGATGCAAAAGTAATAAATGGAGATGCATGGTACCCCCACCTCTTTAACTTGCATAGAAATGTAACAAGCTCATACAGACCTGTCTATAAGTAATTCCTTAATTTTAACATTTATCAAAGCCCCAGAACTTATGTGACTCAGATTTTAGATTGATTGATAAGAGGTCTCTATGTATTACATTCATACCCATGCATGATCTATAAATGTATTCAGGTCTGGAAACTATTTAACACAAACACAATCAAGCTCCTTACCTTTTCTACGTCTTTTAATGTGAAGCCCTCACCAGGTGGCTTTATTAGCCGATGCACATCAGCACCTGAAAAAACATACAAAGAAGCAGCAACTGTAAAGACCTGGTGTGATACTGAATTACAATTACTGCTAACTGACAGAGCCATCACTTATATGTAAGTGAACCAAAGTTTGTATGAAACATGTGTTGTTTGTAAAATTTTAATTACTTGACCAAAAAACTGGCAGTAAAATTAAATTTAGATATCAAGCAGTGCAAACATACATACAATATTTTATCTTTAACTATAGCCATGATAAATTGGCTGTGTGTGTACCTACATCTAGGGCTAAATTTGTGATACATCAAAGTAAAGAGCTGTCTAGAGGCATTGTCATTCAGAAGGGCACCTGTCAAGCGATGGTACAGTCTACACATATTGTCTTACGTACTGTGTACAGGAAACCTGACTGTCAGTACTGCCATGCAGAATGCACTTGGTAATTCATTATAAGGCCATATTTCTTATAAGAGAATGTAGGCAGCTGTCAAAGGGGGCATTTCTCAGAGGAATTCCTTTATGACTAGTCAAGGTTTTGCTATAAACTCACTATCATTACATGTTCTGTGTTCTGCATACAGATATGCCCAGTACAATCAGAAACTTTACTGAAGAATGGAGTAGTATATTTATATATTGCCATGCTCTAGGTATTGGGGAATCTGCTGCCCATGTCTCTAACAGAATATTTACCAACTGGAGGTCAGAGACCTATGGAGGAGTCATGAACCCCATTTAAGAAGAAGGAATCGTTGACTTGTAATACAATGAGGGCTAGACTACAAGTAAGGCGCAAACGTTTTTGCACAAGTGATATCGTGTTATTGCGTCCCATTTTTAATTGCGCTGATATTACAAGTTGAGCGAAATTACGCTTCAATCCTTACCGCGATCTCTGAGCAGTAGTTAACTGTTTTCCGAAAATAAAAAGTTGCACAAAACACTTAAAAAATATATTACAAAGTACAGTTACAATCATAATAACACTGTTATAAGGGCTCAAAGATATGAGATATCGGGCGTTAGAAAAAAAAGGCAGGCAAAGGGCTTTAACATTGAAATACATATATACTTGTATATGTATATATATATATATTGTATATTGTATAGGAGCTCTATATGGCAGAAGTTTTACAAGAATCTTATCTATTTGCAATAGCACTAGATAGCAGCACTATTCCCTGTCATGCAGTGCTCCAGACACCTACCCAGGTAACTCTTCAACACAAAATACCATAGGAGTAAATTGGAAACTTTTTTTAAAATTGTATGCTCTGTCTGAATCATAAAATAATTTTGGGGGATTCATGTCCCTTTAATGGGAACAGAAAACAGTGTAGAGAAGGGGAGAGTAATGGGTATGGATTGAGAGAGGGCATAAAAAAAGGAACAAATGAGTAAGTGAGGAGCAATGGAAAATGGGAGAGAGAGCTTGACAAAGAGATAGGTGGATAGAGAGATGTGGGAGGAGAGACATAAATAAGGAAGGAAGTAATGAATGAAGGCTGAAGTGGTATATCATGGAGAGACAGCTGAAAGCTCATCTGTATAACTGACAATGTAATATCTACTTTCCATCCCAGCTGCAAGTTGTACTTCCCTGTAGTCACAACAAAAGTCTACCTTGAGTTTAATAAGTTTAATAAAAACTTTTGTTGTTGCTACTGGTTAGCCTGTGCAGTATTTGTATTGTTGACTGAGTAGGAAGAAGTATTAAAGGGACATTAAACCCAACATTTTTCTTTCATGAGTCAGCTAGAGGATGCAATTTTAAACAACATTCCAATTTACTTCTATTATCTAATCTGCTTCATTCTTTAGATATCCGTTGTTGAAGAAATAGCAATGCACAAAGGTGAGCCAATCACACGAGGCACCTATGTGCAGCCACCAATCGGCAGCTACTGTTTCTATTTAGATATGCTTTTCAGCAAAGGATATCAAGAGAATGAAGCAAATTAGATAATAGAAGTGTATTAGAAAGTTGTTTAAAATTGATTGTTCTATGTGAGTCATAAAAGAAAACATTTGGGTTTAATTTCCCTTTAAGAGAACATATGATCACTAAGGGGTGTAGATTTAACAAGGTTCGAATGGCCCTTGTTTCCGTGCGAGCCTTCAGGGTATCATGTCGGACAAACAATGATAAATCTACCCCTAAGTCTTTAGCAGTGTGAACAGGCAATTGAAGTAATATAACCGCATACTATATATATATATATATATATATATATATATATATATATATATATATATATATATATATATATATATATATATATATATACAGGGAGTGCAGAATTATTAGGCAAGTTGTATTTTTGAGGATTAATTTTATTATTGAACAACAACCATGTTCTCAATGAACCCAAAAAACTCATTAATATCAAAGCTGAATAGTTTTGGAAGTAGTTTTTAGTTTGTTTTTAGTTATAGCTATTTTAGGGGGATATCTGTGTGTGCAGGTGACTATTACTGTGCATAATTATTAGGCAACTTAACAAAAAACAAATATATACCCATTTCAATTATTTATTTTTACCAGTGAAACCAATATAACATCTCAACATTCACAAATATACATTTCTGACATTCAAAAACAAAACAAAAACAAATCAGTGACCAATATAGCCACCTTTCTTTGCAAAAACACTCAAAAGCCTGCCATCCATGGATTCTGTCAGTGTTTTGATCTGTTCACCATCAACATTGCGTGCAGCAGCAACCACAGCCTCCCAGACACTGTTCAGAGAGGTGTACTGTTTTCCCTCCTTGTAAATCTCACATTTGATGATGGACCACAGGTTCTCAATGGGGTTCAGATCAGGTGAACAAGGAGGCCATGTCATTAGATTTTCTTCTTTTATATCCTTTCTTGCCAGCCACGCTGTGGAGTACTTGGACGCGTGTGATGGAGCATTGTCCTGCATGAAAATCATGTTTTTCTTGAAGGATGCAGGCTTCTTCCTGTACAACTGCTTGAAGAAGGTGTCTTCCAGAAACTGGCAGTAGGACTGGGAGTTGAGCTTGACTCCATCCTCAACCCGAAAAGGCCCCACAAGCTCATCTTTGATGATACCAGCCCAAACCAGTACTCCACCTCCACCTTGCTGGCGGGAGTCGGACTGGAGCTCTCTGCCCTTTACCAATCCAGCCACGGGCCCATCCATCTGGCCCATCAAGACTTACTCTCATTTCATCAGTCCATAAAACCTTAGAAAAATCAGTCTTGAGATATTTCTTGGCCCAGTCTTGACGTTTCAGCTTGTGTGTCTTGTTCAGTGGTGGTCGTCTTTCAGCCTTTCTTACCTTGGCCATGTCTCTGAGTATTGCACACCTTGTGCTTTTGGGCACTCCAGTGATGTTGCAGCTCTGAAATATGGCCAAACTGGTGGCAAGTGGCATCTTGGCAGCTGCACGCTTGACTTTTCTCAGTTCATGGGCAGTTATTTTGCGCCTTGGTTTTTCCACACGCTTCTTGCGACCCTGTTGACTATTTTGAATGAAACGCTTGATTGTTCGATGATCACGCTTCAGAAGCTTTCAATTTTAAGAGTGCTGCATCCCTCTGCAAGATATCTCACTATTTTTGACTTTTCTGAGCCTGTCAAGTCCTTCTTTTGACCCATTTTGCCAACGGAAAGGAAGTTGCCTAATAATTATGCACACCTGATATAGGGTGTTGATGTCATTAGACCACACCCCTTCTCATTACAGAGATGCACATCACCTAATATGCTTAATTGGTAGTAGGCTATACAGCTTGGAGTAAGCCAACATGCATAAAGAGGATGATGTGGTCAAAATACTCATTTGCCTAATAATTCTGCACACAGTGTATATATATATATATATATATATATATATATATATATATATATATAGAGTGAAGTACGTTTAGTGTCTTCCTCTGTGATAAGAGGATTAAAGGAGAATGATAGAAAATGACCCCTTATCAATCATATCATACACTTATAATATGTTATGTTTACATACTTATTTCTCTAAAGCCCAACTGTAGAAAAATATTGACAAGGAAGCAATTTTGGTACAAATGTAACTTATAAATTGATTCTTAGCAGTCTGTATATTTGTGAAGAGTTTATAACCTCTCCATGCAAGAGCAGACAGTGAAGAGCACTCAAGGTACAGAGTCCGGGCTGACCAGTTGGGAACTGACCAGGTGTGAGCGCCATTAGAATAATTATTAACTCAGTTATGGAATTACAGACTCAGCAATCCTCCTGTTATTGTGACTTCAATTTACAAAATGGCTCCTTTTTAATGTTTTACTCAATTCTTACAGCAGAAATATGTATATAAATATATATTGAAACTTACAGTTAATCACCTAGTAAAAGGAATAGGCTCTTATCAGTATATTTGTAAAATCATCATGACGTGCACATTATTTATTCCTCATTATTCTTTCTATTTGCAGCTTCAGAAGAATATTAAGAGGCCATTTATTTCCTTATTTGTTTAAAAATGTCATCAAATTAAATCACAACCTGTGTGAAGTGAATAATCTCAATCAGACCATGGTAAAAGGGTGTATAGAAAATATTTTAAACAGCTTTATAAAGATAATGGAAATATACATACACCTACTTTTAACTGTTTAATGGCAATTGTAATCTACAAAACCAAGATCAAACATAACTATAACCAAACCACTTGCGGGGGGGGGGGGGGGGCGCGAATCTCCCTTTAAGGCAAAACTATGAAAAGATAATTTTATCTTGAAGCAAAACAGTGAAAATAACACAATATCAGACCTATTCTGATGCAGTATTCACATACAAAAGCAGAATTGGCGGTCTGTTAAAGAGACAGTCTACACCAGAATGTTTGTTGTTTTAAAAGCTAGATAATCCCTTTATTACCCATTCCCTAGTTTTGCATGACCAACACAGTTATAATAATACATGTTTTACCTCTGTAATTACCTTGTATCTATGCCTCTGCAAACAGCCCCCTTATTTCAGTTCTTTAACAGACTTGCATTTTAGCCAATCAGTGCTGACTCCTAGGTAACTTCACGTGCATGAGCTCAATGTTATCAAGATAACACACATGAACTAACAACCTATTTATATTGACATAAAAACAGTCTTTTGTTCTTACCAATTCTCTCAGCAATATCAGCTGCTCTCTCCCCCCATATTCCATTTACAGCCACAAGAAACACATCCCCTTTCTCCAATACATTAAACAGAGCTGCCTCCATAGCACAGTGTCCGGAACCACTCACGGCCAATGTCAGGGTGTTCTGCGTCTGGAAGGCGTAATGTATGCCCTGCTTAATATTGTCCATTATCTGCAGGGGAAAGAGTTAGAGGAGAATGGAATTAGGATGAAATAGAGATAAAGGAGAATGGTAGAAGAAGGAGGAGATCCCTAAAAAGTGCAGTGGAAACATAGACTGGCATGTATAGAAAACAGTATCTCACAGTATATTCATGTTCTAGTAATTATCATGGCCTAGATGACAAGCGTTAGGAAATCTTTGGCCCGTTTACAAGGCCTTATACAAAGTACTATAGATTGCTTCTTAGGTTCTTCTCTCTGCGTGTCACTTAAGGGGGCATGTTTTTCAACAGACAATGTAGGCATCCACTGAGGGTCATCTTCTCTCTTCTTGTTGGTGCTCCATTTAGAGAGCCTATTTGTCATTAGATAAAAAAAGTTTTTACATAGGGTGTCCTTCTCTCAGATAAATTGACGGAAATGTTCAATATTCTGTTATTTGGATTCTATATATTGTGATATTGTCATATTTTTTTGTGGATAAGAGTATAAATTTAAGTGGTTAGTCATTGAGAAGTAGCCTGGGTCTAGAGGCACTACATGTATAAAACTGCTATAATTACTGATCTATAGGAGGAAGCAACCAACGATCCTTCTAGCACAGCAGGTACAATTTGCTATTTGTTAACTTTAAATATTATTCATAAAATAAGTTTCATGCACAATACTTTAACAATAACCAGTGATAGGAGAATAGAACACAAGTTCTCACACCTTTTTAGCTGCTGTCTAACTAGCAGTTTGGTTCTTTGAAACATAACTATATAAGATATAAGAAAGAGATACAACATTTGAGGCTGGTCATGTGTATTTGTATTAGTAAAATATATCACACGTGCATTATGTTAGTCATTTTGTTCATTGCAGAAAATGTTTGTAAAACAGCAAAACACAAAATGATACTGAATGTGAGGTTTTCATGAAATGAAAGATGTTTGTATAGCATTGACTGGATTCTTAGTTATAACACATAAGCTAGTGTTGTTAATGCCACAAGTCATTGTTTTTTTCATTCTGTCTTCTTATAGTTAACCATCTTTACCTCATAACTTTCTCCAATTCATTAAAGGGATTTTTTTTTCACAGGAAAGTGAAATTATCCATAATAAACAAGTTGGACTCAGCACTGAGACTAACTGTAGAAAATGACTGGCAAATTATGCTTTTAGTCAAAAAGAAAACTCCACCATGTCACCCTCTGCAACTGGCATTACAAATAGAGCATAACCAGAAATAGTGAGTAATTTTAGTTTAAAATATATGTGTTTGTAAAGATTTACATATTTTTAAGATACAAACTGTACATTCTGACACATCCACACTAATGTTAAAGGGACATGAAACCCCAATGTTTTCTTTCATGGTTTAGAAAGAGCATGCAATTTTAAACAACTTTCTAATTTATTTCTATTATCTAGTTTGTTTAATTTTGTTGATATGCTTTGCTGAAAAGCATATCTAGATATGCTCAGTAGCTGTTGATTGGTTGCTGCACATAGATGACATGTGATTGGCTCACCCATGTGCATTGCTATGTAAATTGGAATGTTGTTTAAAATTGTATTCTCTATCTGAATCATGACAGATTTTTTTGGGGTTTAGTGTCCCTTTAACCAAGCAGTAATATGAGTACAGGCAACTTAAGTGAAACATTCTAATGCAAAAATTACATCCTCTGATTCCTCATGAGTTAAAAACATAGGTAAAGTCCTGCTTTGCAGACTCAGGCAGTGAAGCTCTTCACCGGACCAAAGCCAGTGAGCCAATCAGAAGTAGCAATCACACACCAATCACATGCTGTGAAAATAAAAAGTTTTGCTTTGTTAGAGAATTTTATTTAAAAAAAAACAACTTTTTTTAACTACGTGTTTAACTCTGTAAAAAAAACTATTTAAACACCTACGGCGAGATTACTAGTTTTGAGCGCTATAGGGAAAGTAAAGAACGCAACAAAAGTGGGGTTATTTAATTTCCTGTATATACAGGGCGTCCCTCTCAACAGCTCCAAACAAAGTCACTGGTCTAGTCCGGTAAATTGGAAAGCACAAATACGGAAAACAGTATGCACTCATTTCCATTTGCTATTATTTAATTTCCTATAGCGCTGCCATTACAAGTTTTGAAAAACACGGCTTGTGCGTGCGATATGGAGATTTTAAGCTCCATACCGCACAAAAAGCAAGTGCTGTGTTTGACGTGCTCATGCACGCTTTCCCCATAGACATCAATGGGGAGAGCCGGCAAAAAAAAGTCTAACGCCTGCGATCGCGGAAACAAAAGCTCCATAACGCAGCACCATTGATGTCTATGGGGAAAAAAAACTTAATATTTAAATCTAACACCCTACCATAAACCCTGAGTCTAAACACCCCGAATCTGCCGTCCCCAACATTGTTGACGCCTACCTACAGTTATTAGCCCCTAATCTGCCGCTCCCGATATCGCCACCACCTAAATTAAATTATTAACCCCCAATCTGCCGCTCCTGATATTGCCGCCACTATACTACATTTATAAACCCCTATTCCACCGCACTCCAACATCTCCACCACTATACTAAAGTTATTAACCCCTTATCTGCCACACCCCAACATCACTGCCACTATATTAAAGTTATTAACCCCTATTCTGTCGCTCCCCAACATAGCCGCAACTAATTAAAGTTATTAACCCCTAAACCTTTGGCCTCCCACATTACTAACACTAAATAAACCTATTAACCCCTAAACCACCAGCCCCCCACATCGCAACAACCTAAGTTAAACTATATTAACCCCTAAACCTAACCCTAACGTAATCCTACACCTAACCCTAACCCTAACACCCCCTAACTTTAACATAATTAAAATATAGCTAAATTAAATTTAAAATGATTAACTAAATAATTCCTATTTAAAACTAAATACTTACCTGTGAAATAAAACCTAAGCTAGCTACAATATAACTAATAAATATTGTAGCTACCTTAGGTTTTATTTTTATTTCACAGGTAAGTTTGTATTTATTTTAACTAGGTAGACTAGTTAGTAAATAGATATTAACTATTTACTAGCTACCTAGTTAAAATAAATACAAACTTACCTGTAAAATAAAAAATAAAAAAAAAACACCCCAAAATAAAAAAGCCTAATCTAGAATAAACTACCAAGGGCCCTTTCGGGGAGCCCTTAAATGGCCTTTTGTAGGGCATTGCCCTGAGTTAAACAGCTCTTTTGCTACAAAAACAAACAAACACCCCCTAACACTATACAAACCCCCACCCCCCAAACTACCAAGGGCCCTTAAAAAAACACCCCGTAAAAAATACATTACACAAAAGAACAAACAAATTATCAAAAAAAATAAAAATACTCCTATTCTAATACCCATAAAAAACACCCCAAAATAAAAAAAACCTAATCTAGAATAAACTACCAAAAGGGCCATTTGTAGGGCATTGCCCTAAAGAAAGCAGCTCTTTTAGTGAATTTTTTTTACAAAGACCCACTAACATTACAAACCCCCACCCCCACAAACCCACAAAATAAAAAAAACTATCTAAAAAAACCTAAGCTACCTATTGACCTGAAAAGGGCATTTGTATGGGCATTGTCTTGAGAAAGGCCTAACAAAGAGGCCGAAACGCGTTGACAGAAATTGGTGAGCAACTTTTTAATATTTTTATCACATCTGTAGCATTATTGCACTATGTTATTTTGTTGTTTGCAGGTTTTCATATAAGGATTGAGTCTTTGTCACAGACCGAATACCTTACAAACAAAACACCAACAACAAATCACCCACTAAGGAGACTCTCAGAAGGAGGATTTTCATCAGTCACTATTTATATTATACACAACAAACACAGAGTACTTCATTGGAAATAAATATTTGGATACAAGTTTTTTCACTTTTTTGGGATATATCACAATCACTGAAACATCTTTTTTGGATTTAAGACACAGATACATTTTGATTTTTGAATTTACATTTTAATTTTTGATTTTTAATTTTAAATTTAAATTTGTTTTTTAACACTTTTATATCTAGATATTTTTATTCACCACAATTTTTTCAACAATTATTTATTTTTCACTTTTTTTATAAAGAGGACACATTAAATAAAGGACTAGAGACTCTTTTAATTAACCCGATCACCCTAACCGGTTGGTGACATTGCAAACTCAGACCTATGATTTGATTAAGAAATTTATGTCAACATATTGTGTTTTTATTACGATTATCGACTGTCATTTATTGTAATTGTATTCTTTTTCGCCACATGGATCCATGTTTTTTAACTATATTGTTTAATTTTACATTTTATATCACTAATAAATTTGTATAACTAACCAACTTGTTTTAACATTTTAACATTATATTATATATTGCAATATTATATATATATAATTGTTCACATTAGACAGTTAGGCCTATCCGCCACTGCCTAGGCCCATTTCCCATAGCCTCTAGTTAGGCGCTTTATGATATTCAACTACCATTTAGCTCTTTTACTGCCCAGATCCTAAACTAAAAAAAAACCCACCCAAAAAACCCTTAAAAAGCCTAGCACTAACCCCCTGATGATCCACTTACAGTTTTTGAAGTCCCGCTTAAATGATCTTCATCCCGGAGTTGAATTCCTCATCCAGGCGGCGAGAAGTCTTCATCTAGGCGGCCTCTTCAATCTTCATCCCGGCGTTGAAGTCCTTATCCAAGCGGCGAGAAGTCTTCATCCAGGCGGCCTCTTCAATCTTCGCAATTCAAGATGGCATCCCTTGCATTGCTATTGGCTGAAAAATTTGAATCAGCCAATAGGAATTAGGGCTGCTAAAATCCTATTGGCTATTCAAATCAGCCAATAGGATTTAAGCAGCTCTCATTCTATTGGCTAATTCGAAGATAGAAGATGCCGCCTGGATGAAAATTGAACAGCCCGCCTGGATGAAGACTTCTCGCCGCTTGGATCAGGACTTCAACGCCGGGATGAAGATTGAAGAGGCTGCCTAGATGAAGACTTCTCGCCACCTGGATGAGGTCTTCAACTACGGGATGAAGATCGTTCAAGCGGGATTTCAAAAACTGTAAGTGGATCGTCAGGAAGTTAGTGTTAGGCTTTTTTAAGGGTTTTTTGGGTGTGTTTTTTTTAGTTTAGGGTCTGGGCAGTAAAAGAGCTAAATTCCCTTTTCAGGGCAATGGGTATCTTAGGTTTTTTTTAGAATTAGGTTTTTTATTTTGGGGGGTTGGTTGGGTGGTGGGTTTTACTGATGGAGGGGTCTTTGTGGTTTTTTTTTACAGGTAAAAGAGCTGATATATTTGAGGCAATGCCCCACAAAGGCCCTTTTAAGGGCCATTGGTAGTTTATTGTAGGCTACGGGGGGGGGGGGGGGGGAGGGGGTTATTTTGGGTGGCTATTAGATTAGGTGTTATTCTTTTTTATTTTGGATTATTTCGTTTGTTATTTTATGTAATTTAGTGTTTGCTATTTTTTGTAACTTAGTATTTTCTTGTTTTTGTATTTAGATACTTTGTAGTGTTAGGATTTTTTTAATGTGTAGTTTAGTTTAATTTAATTGGTAGTTAGTTTAATTTTAGTTTAATAATAATATTAGTTTAATTGTTAGTTTAAACTTAGTTTTTTTATTTGACAGGTAAGTTTTAATTTAATTAAAGATAGGGAAATTGTAAATGTAATATAAAGTTAGGGGGGCGTTAGGTTTAGGGGTTACTAGTTTAATTTAATTTATTTCGATGTGGGGGGTTTTGTTTTAGGGTTTATTAGTTTAGTTTAGTATATTTCGTTGTAGGGTGGCTTGTAGTTTAGGGGTTAATAGGTTTATTATAGTGGTGGTGGTGTAGGGCTTAATAACTTTAGTATAGTGGGGGCGATGTGGGTGGACGGCAGATTAGGGGTTAATAATATTTAAATTGTGTTTGCAATTCAGGAGGGTGGCGTTTTAGGGGTTAATAACTTTAGCATAGTGGTGACGATGTCAGGGAGCGGCGAAATAGGGGTAAATACATTTTATTAGTGGCAACGAGAGAGAGGTGGGAGAGACCAAAAGAGAGAAGGGAAATATAGAAAGCAAGCAAAAGAGGGGGGAAGAGACAGAGAGAGAGAGAGTAAAAGAGGGGGGGAGAGAGAGTAAAAGAGGGGGGGGAGAGAGAAAGTAAAAGAGGGGGGGGGAGAGAGAGCAAAAGAGGGGGGAGAGAGCAAAAGAGGGGGTAGAGAGAAAGAGGAGGAGAGAGAGAGAGAGAGAGCAAAAGAGGGGGAAGAGAGCAAAAGAGGGGGAGAGAGAGTGCAAAAGAGGGGGAGAGAGAGAGCAAACGAGGGGGAGAGAGAGAGAGCACAAAAGAGGGGGAGCTCAAAAAGAGAGGGGGGAGAGAGAGCACAAAAGAGGGGGAGGGAGAGCTCAAAAGAGAGGGGCGAGAGAGAGAGCGCAAAAGAGAGGGAGAGAGAGAGCGCAAAAGAGAGGGAGAGAGAGAGCGCAAAAGAGAGGGGGAAGAGAGCGCAAAAGAGAGGGAGAGAGAGAGAGCTCAAAAGAGAGGGGGAGAGAGAGAGCTCAAAAAAGAGGGGTGAGAGAGAGAGCGCAAAAGTAAAGGGGGAGAGAGAGCGCAAAAGAGGGGGAGAGAGCGCAAAAGAGGGGGAGAGCGAGCTCAAAAGAGGGGGAGAGCGAGCTCAAAAGAGAGGGGGGAGAGAGAGAGAGCAAAAGAGAGGGGGGAAAGAGTGCAAAAGAGAGGGAGAAAGAGAGCTCAAAAGAGAGGGGAGAGAGAGAGAGCTCAAAAGAGAGGGGGAGAGAGAGAGCGCAAAATAGAGGGGGAGAGAGCTCAAAAGAGAGGGGGGGAGAGAGAGAGCTCAAAAGAGAGGGGGGAGAGAGAGAGAGCGCAAAAGAGAAGGGGGAGAGAGAGCGCAAAAGAGGGAGAGAGAGCACATAAAAGAGGGAGGGAGAGAGCTCAAAAAAGAGGGGAGAGAGAGAGCTCAAAAAAGAGGGGGAGAGAGAGAGCGCAAAAGTAAAGGGGGAGAGAGAGCGCAAAAGAGGGGGAGAGCGCAAAAGAGGGGGAGAGAGAGCTCAAAAGAGAGGGGGGAGAGAGAGAGCAAAAGAGAGGGGGGAAAGATTGCAAAAGAGAGGGAGAAAGAGAGCTCAAAAGAGAGGGGGGAGAGAGAGCGCAAAAGAGAGGGGGGAGAGAGAGCGCAAAAGAGAGGGGGAGAGAGCAAAAGAGGGGAGAGAGAGAGTGCAAAAGAGGGGGAGAGAGAGAGCAAAAGAGGGGGGAGAGAGAAAAATGGGGAGACAGAGCAAAAGAGGGGGAGAGAGAGCAAAATAGGGGAGAGAAAGAGCAAAATAGGGGGAGAGAAAGAGCAAAATAGGGGAGAGAGAGAGCAAAAGAGGGGGAGAGAGCAAAAGAGGGGGGAAGTGAGAGAGAAAGTGAGCAAAAGAGGGGGAGAGAGAGAGCAAAAGAGGGGGGAGAGAGAGCGCAAAATGGGGGGAGAGAGAAAGAGAGCGCAAAAGAGAGGGGGAGAGAGAGGGAGCAAGGGTTGAAACCGCGGTACTTAAAAAATTGGCCCGTGTACACAGGCTTTAGGACTAGTATATAATATGTATTTACAATAAAAAGGACATTTTCTTGTAAGTTAAGAACATTGTAATGTTAAATATGTACAGTACATATACAGTGAAACGCATTAATATTAAATGACATATATTTTTGAACAGCTATTGTGGATATGTTTTGCTTAAGACAAGACACCACATATAAAAAATAGACTATGAGTGCCTTGGTGCGAGGAGATTTATATAAAAAATATTGATTCACAAAAAAAAAAAAATCTTGCCCAGCATCCCTATATTAAGCAAAAATTAACAGAAGCAGGAAATTCTCATTCCCCCATATGTGCACTGAACCCTTTGCAGTAAAATACCTGAAAACATGAAAAATAATTTTTATTCAATATTAATATTTAATAATGGTTTTAACTGTAGTGTTAACTGTTCTATGTATTTTTAAATAGATATTCCTATATATATATCTGTATATATCTATACCTATATATAATTTTATATATATATATATATATATATATATATATATTATTTTTTTACCAAAAAAATAATCAGAGATATATATAGAAATATTTATTTAAGAATAAATAGAACATATTCTTCTATGTAAATAACATTTTAATGTGAAATATTAATAATTCATGTTGGGTTTAGTGCACTTGACTAAATGTGATCAGGTTAGCGCGTGAACATGGGTGTTTTTTTCTGTTTTCGCACTCACTCCATTGAAGTCTTTAGGAGAAGTTAACGTGGTTGCGATATTATTTAGGTTTCTCTCACGCTAACCTTTTTCTTTCAACTTGTAATACGAGTGCAACCTAACACATGCAAAAAGCCTCCGTGTATCGTAGTTTACTCTTGAGCGGGATCGCTAAATTGCACTCCCCTCGTAATCTTAAAACACATTGAAAAAGAAATGAATTTGTTTAAAGGGACAGTATACACTCATTTTGATATAACTGCATGTAATAGACACTACTATAAAGAATAAGATGCCCAGATACTGATATAAAAATCCAGTATAAAACTGTTTAAAAACTTACTTAGAAGCTCTCAGTTTAGCTCTATTGAAAAGGTAGCTGGAAAGCCCACTGCAAGTGGCAAATAAGACACTCCCCCCTCCCCCTTCTTTTGCATATGAAAAGACCCTTTACACAAACAGGAGCAAGCTGGAGAAGGTAGCTGACGATATTCTCATAAAACTTTGGGGCTTGGTTAGGAGTCTGAAAATCAGAGCAATGTTATTTAAAAAAAACAAAACTTTATGAGCTATATAAATAGATCATCTACAAAACATTTATGCAAAGAAAAAATGAGTGTATAATGTCCCTTTAAAGATAAAATAGCTTTTTATTTCTATAATAGAACGTCTTTTACACTTTGGGGCCTATCTATCAAGCTCTGTATGGAGCTTGAAGCCCCATGTTTCTGGCGAGCCTTCAGGCTCTCCAGAAACACAAGTTTTGAAGCAGCAGTCTAAAGACCGCTGCTCCATAACCTGTCCGTCTACTCTGAGGAGGCAGACAGACATCGCCGGAAATCAACCCAATCCAATACGATCGGGTTGATTGACACCCCCTGCTGGCGGCAGCGTTGCACCAGCAGTTCACAAGAACTGCTGGTGCAATGATAAATGCCGACAGCGTATGCTGTCTGCATTTATCAATGTGTGGCGGACATGATCCGCAATATCGGATCTTGTCCACTCGACATTAATAAATAAGCCCCTTTGTCTTTTACGGAGTTGTTTCTGCTTTCTTTCTTTTTTACACTGTTGTTTCCTTACCTTGAAAATCTCAGGACTCATTGGACTAATTATTGTCAGTGCTCCTGCAGCCTGTATTCGAGGGGGCACATTAGAGGGGCCAGGTCCAAGCATGAGACGCTGAGGAACATTCAAGGGTAGCAGCAGACATGCTGGGGGTCTGACAGATAACAAGGTGGACATCTTTGTCTAGAAGCAGTTGCAATTGCTACAGTTTGTTACTGGGTTTCTTTGTCCTTATATTAACTCACAATAACCAGTGGACCTTATCCTTTTTTGTTGAGCAATCTACTTCTGCCAGTCATGATCTACACCTACAGGTGCCGGGCACCACAACAATATGCTGTGGCTTTCACATGCTGTGTTGTTATGTGTTAATAATAAATAAAGGTAAAAGAAAAAGCTAATGAGTGCTAGCTATCCTGATTTTAATTTTCCATTATAATTGATTAGAAGTCATAGTAGTGATGGGTTAGAGTATTTCATTATATAATCTTTCTCCCTTTAAAGGGGCATTATAGTACATTTAACGGGACAGTAAATACCTTGACATTTCTGTTTTGTTGCTATAGAATAACATATCAGCCAAGTCTTAATGTTTTTAAATTAACACCCACCTACACTCAAGAATAGGCACAGACAAAGGCTGTGGCAGACATTTTCCAAAGTACAGACCTTAGTGAAGGACACCAAGGTACATTTGAAATTAAAAACATTATTTTATAGTGATGGGTGTTATTATACTGATGCAGATACCACTGATCCTATAACCAGCCCTCCTCTGGCTATACCCATGAGCCAGTGTCACTACTGTGTCATTATATAGTGCTGGGTGTTATTATACTGATGCAGATACCACTGATCCTATAACCAGCCATTGTCTGGCTATACCCATGTGCCAGTGTCACTACTATGTCATTATATAGTGCTGGGTGTTATCATACTGATGCAGATACCACTGATCCTATAGCCAGCCATTGTCTGGCAATACCCATGTGCCAGTGTCACTACTATGTCGTTATATAGTGCTGGGTGTTATTATACTGATGCAGATACCACTGATCCTATAACCAGCCCTCATCTGACTATACCCATGTGACAGTGTCACTACTATGTCATTATATAGCGCTGGGTGTTATACTGATGCAGATACCACTGATCCTATAACCAGCCCTCCTCTGGCTATACCCATGTGCCAGTGTCACTACTGTGTCATTATATAGTGCTGAGTGCTATTATACTGATGCAGATACCACTGACCCTATAACCAGCCCTTGTCTGGCTATACCCATGTGCCAGTGTCACTACTGTGTCTTTGTATAGAGCTGGATGTTATTATACAGATGCAGATACACATCCAGTATTACACTCAGGCTTTATTTATTCCATAACTTATCACCCAATATCGCTAGCAGTCTCTTGACAAGCCACTAACTTTATTCACACTACATCATTTTTTTTATTCCTATTATTTATTCAGATATACTAAGGTTGTGGCGGACACTGCAAGGGCTAGTCACAGACACCAGTGTCCGTGTACGGACACCTTGCCTATCCCTGCCTACACTTTGCCTTATTTGGAGGAGCCAATCTGTGCTTTAGTCAGCAGACAACAACGCTAGCCACGGTCATAAGGTTAGTATAAAGTATCATGTGTTGCAGTTGTTATCAGTTAAAGTCAATTAGGGACAGTTGTGCTGCAAAGTTGGCCTTGAGAAGTCAGCAGGGTGATTTTAAGGTTCTGAAAATTAGAAATTGTTCAATTTTCCAAGCTAAAGTACATGAAAAGGGGGTAAAATAATGAAATTATATTGCAAAGTTGTTTCATTATGAATAACTAAACACTTTTTATAAAAATCTCAGGGTGTTTACTATCTTAAGCAAAATACTTTTGGAATTCTAAGACTTTTTAAAATGATTTACACAATGCACAAAAGGCTATATCACAAGTGGAGCACTAACTAACGCTTTTGCTAGAGCGCTAATTGCGCTAGCGGTAAACCTTTTGCAGGAGTCAGGTTGCGCTAATGTTACATGTTAAAAGTAAAAAATTATGGTTCCACCTCTAAATAAACTCGCACAAAATAATTACAGCTAGCACGATAACCTACTACCCCATAGAAGTCAATGGAGCAAAACAAGAAGAAGAAAAAAACTAACACCCAAGTCATGCACTAACCCGAATCACCATAAGCCTCTACTTTAATAACCCCTAAACTTCCATATAGCCCACTGCAAGGTCCCCACTACACTATTAACCCCTAAACCTCCAGCCCACCACATTGCAAAGTCTAAAACATTTAAAACTCATAACCTAACACCCCCTAACTTAACCCAAAATAAAATACCCCTACCTTCACCAAAAAAAAAAACTTAAAAAATAAAAACTTACCTGTGAAATTAAATAAAAACCTAATATTACCTTTAAAAAAAACAAACATAACATTACTATTAAAATAAAAAACCTAACATTACTATTAAAATAAAAACCTAACATTACCAAAAAAAATCCCTAACATTACCAAAAAAAAAAAAAAAAAAAGCACTTACATTACAAAAAATAAAACAAAGTCTAACATTACAAAAAATAACAAACACCTAGATTACGAGTTGTGCGTTCTGGTTTTAACGCTGAAAAAAATGGTAATTTCAGCGTTAAAACAGCACCGCAGCCATTACAAGTTTTGTCGGTATAGCTGCACTGCAAGCCTTTTAGTGTGTAACGCAACGTTACACGTAAAAATGACGTTTTTTCATGGGACTTCCATAGCGCTGCCATTAAGAGTTTTGCGGTGAGGCTAAAAAGCTTACGTTCCAGTCTATACTGACAAGATCCGTTTTGCAATCTGAGACCAGTAGTTATGAGTTTTACACTACAAATTTGTTACATAAAACTCATAACTAAACTGTCACAAAGTACACTAAACACCCATAAACTACCTATTAATCCTTAAACCGAGGCCCTCCCGCATTGCAAATACTATTTTTAAGTTATTAACCCCTAATCTGCCGCTCCCGACATCACTGCCACTAATAACATTAATTAACCCCTATTTGCACAGCCAATAGGATTTCAGTAGCTCTCATCCTATTGGCTGATTTGAATTTCCAAAATCAAATCAGCCAATAGGAATGCAAGGGACGCCATCTTGAATCACGTAGCTTGCATTGAAGATTCAGCGTACGGCGGTGACTGTATGAAGAGGATGCTTCGCGCCGGATGTCTTAAGGATGGACCCGCACCACCGGGATGAAGATAGAAGATGCCGCCTAGA
Source organism: Bombina bombina (assembly GCF_027579735.1). Classification (NCBI taxonomy): domain Eukaryota; kingdom Metazoa; phylum Chordata; class Amphibia; order Anura; family Bombinatoridae; genus Bombina; species Bombina bombina. The sequence goes on from NC_069502.1 coordinate 256,375,682, forward strand.
TGAAGATAGAAGAGGCCGCCTGGATGAAGACTTCTTGCCGCCTGGATGAAGACTTCTCACCGCCTGGATGAGGACTTTGGCGCCTGGATGAAGATCGTTCAAGCGGGACTTCAAAAACTGTAAGTGGATCTTCGGGGGTTAGTGATAGGTTTTTTAAGGTTTTTTTGGCTGGATTTTTTGTTTTAGTTTAGGGTTTGGGCTTTTTGTAAAAGAGCTAAATGCCCTTTTCAGGGCAAAGCAAAAGAGCGAAATGCCCTTTTAAGGGCAATGCCATACAAATGCCCTTTTCAGGGCAATGGGTAGATTCATTTTTTTTAGTTAGTTTTTTTTTATTTTGTGGGTTTGCGGGGTGGGGGTTTGTAATATTAGTGGGTCTTTATATATTTTTTTCAGGTAAAAGAGCTGTTTAACTTAGGGCAATACCCTACAAAAGGCCCTTTTAAGGGCTATTGGTAGTTTATTCTAGATTAGGTTTTTATTTTGGGGTGTTTTTTTTTCAAATGGGTATTAGAATAGGAATAATGTTTATTATTTTTGATAATTTGTTATTTTGTGTAATGTATTTTTTCGTTTTGGGTGGGTTTTTATTTTTAGATTAGGGCTTGGGCATTTCATATAAGAGCTGAATGCCCTTTTAAGGGCAGGAAAAAGAGCTAAATGCCCTTTTCAGGGCAATTGGTAGATTAAGTTTTACATTATTTTTATTTTGTGGGTTTGGGGGGTGGGGGTTTGTATACTGTTTGGGGGTGTTTGTTTTGGTTTGTAGCAAAAGAGCTGTTAACTTTAGGGCAATGTCCTACAAAAGGCCCTTTTAGTTTATTCTAAATTAGCCTTTTTTTATTTTGGGGTGTTTCTTTTTTTTTAAAGGGTATTAGAATAGGAATAATTTTATTGTTTTGTATAATTTTGTTTGTTATTTTTTGTAATGGTAGGTTTTTTTATTTTTTGTAATATTAGGTTTTAGTGTAAGGCAGGTTAGGTTTCATTTCACAGGTAAGTTTGTATTTATTTTAACTAGGTAGTTAGTAAATAGTTTAATAACTATTTACTAACTAGTCTACCTAGTTAAAATAAATACAAACCTACCTGTGAAATAAAAATAAAACCTAAGCTAGCTACAATATAACTATTAGTTATATCAGCCAATAGGATTGAGCTGGCATTCTATTGGCTGTTCCAATCAGCCAATAGAATGCCAGCCCAATCCTATTGGCTGATTGCATCAGCCAATAGGATTTTTTCTACCTTAATTCCGATTGGCAACCAATCGGAATTCGAGGGACGCCATCTTGGAGGACGTCACTTAAAGGAACCGTCATTTAGTAAGAAAACTTCGTTGGAAGAGGATGCTCCGCGCCAGATGTCTTGAAGATGGAACTGCTCCGCGCCAGATGGATGAAGATAGAAGATGCCGTCTGGATGAAGACTTCTGCCCGTCTGGAGGACCACTTCGCCCAGCTTGGATGAAGACTTCTCCCGGCTTCATTGAGGACTTCGGCCCGGTTGGATGAAGACTTCTCCCGGTAATGTGATCTTCAAGGGGTTAGTGTTAGTTTTTTTTTTAAGGGGGTATTGGGTGGGTTTTAGAGTAGGGTTGGTTGTGTGGGTGGTGGGTTTTAATGTTGGGGGGGATTTGTAATTTTTTTACAGATAAAAGAGCTGATTACTTTGGGGCAATGCCCCGCAAAAAACCCTTTTAAGGGCTATTTGTAATTTAGTGTAGGGTAGGGCTTTTTTATTTTGAGGGGGCTTTTTATTTTGTTAGGGGGATTAGATTAGGTGTAATTAGTTTAAAAATCTTGTAATTTGTTTATTATTTTCTGTAATTTAGTGTTTTTTTGTACTTTAGATAATTTTATTTAATTGTATTTAATTGTATTTAATTTAGGGAATTAATTTAATTATAGTGTGATGTTAGTGTAATTTAGCTTAGGTTTTATTTTACAGGTAAATTTGTCTTTATTTTAACTAGGTAGTTATTAAATAGTTAATAACTATTAAGTAACTATTCTACCTAGTTAAAATAAATACAAACTTGCCTGTAAAATAAAAATAAACCCTAAGCTAGCTACAATGTAACTATTAGTTATTTTGTAGCTAGCTTAGGGTTTATTTTATAGGTAAGTATTTAGTTTTAAATAGGAATAATTTAGTTAATGATAGTTATTTTTATTTAGATTTATTTAAATTATATTTAAGTTAGGGGGTGTTAGGGTTAGACTTAGATTTAGGGGTTAATAACTTTAATATAGTGGCGGCGACATTGCGGGCAGCAGATTAGGGGTTAATAAATGTAGGTAGGTGTCGTCAATGTTAGGGACGGCAGATTAGGGGTTAATAATATTTTACTAGTGTTTGCGATGCGAGAGTGCGGCGGTTTAGGGATTAATATATTTATTATAGTGGCGGCGATGTCCGGTTCGTCAGATTAGGGGTTAAAATTTTTATTTTAGTTAAGAGTTCAGAGTTCTATGCTACAGCATTGTAGTGTAAAACTCTTAGCTACTGACTTTAAAATGTGGTACCAGTCTTGACAGGAGAGGGTCTATCGCTCACTTTTTGGCAGACTCGTAATACCAGCGCTATGCAACTCCCATTGAAAACAGAGGATACGCAATTTACGTAAGTGGATTTGCGGTATTTCCAAGTCTGGCCAAAAAAGTGAGTGGTACACCTGTACCTGCAAAACTCGTAATACCAGCGGGCGTTAAAAAGCAGCGTTAGGACTGGCCAACGCTGCTTTTTAAGGCTAACGCACAACTCGTAATCTAGCCGTCAGGTCTTGGCTTTTGCTCGAGGCTAACCTGAAGGTGCACTAAGGCAAAAATGTGTTAAAAATAGTTTTGTTCTTTACTTAGTGTGCTTAGTATACAATGATATTCTCTGTAAGTTTTTATTTCGGTAATGGTAGGTTTTTTTATTTTCTATAATGGTATTTTTTTTTATAATATTAGTTTCTTTTTTGTAACTTAGGGGGTGTTAGGTAAGCTGTTAGGAGGTTAGGGGGTTAATAGTTTAGGGAGTTAATTGCTGAGGGCTATGTGGTTAAAAGTGTAGGGCGTTTAATGTAGTGGGCTATGTGGCGGTTTATGGGCTTAATAGTGTAGGGGTTAATTGCGGTGTGCTATATGACATTTAGGGGGTTAATAGTGTAATGGGGTAATTTGCGGTGGGGGTTGTGGTGGTTTAGGGGTTATTAGAGTGGGAGGCGTATTGCAATGCGGGATAGCACATGAGTATGGGTGTTTGTTTTAAGCTTTTGCACTCTATTCAAATCTGTGGGGGAGTACGTTAACGCGATCGCTACTTCTCTAGATGGAGACGCAAACGTTTTACTTTCAGGTCGTAATACAAGTGCAACCGAGTGAGGTTAACACATGAGCAGGAGCCAAAAATAACTCTTCACTCATAATCTAGCCCTTAATTAAAAAAAAGTCTCAAAGAAATTCACCATTGTCTGTCCTAGAGCTTTTACAACCACATAGATTACTCCTTTTCAATTAAGCATTACAATTAAAGGTGTAATATTTTGATACATTTGTACAATATAATTAAAGGGACATTAAACCCCAAATTTTTTTTTCATTAATCAGATAGAGAATACATTTTTTAAAAAGTTGTAGGTAGCGTGCACATGCCTGAAGCAATACATGACAGGAAATAGTGCTGCCATCTAGTGCTCCTGCTAATGTGCAACATTGTTGCAAAACTGCTGCTATATAGTGCTGCAGTCACGTGCACACTCTTGAGCTTACATTTCTGCTTTTCAAATAAGGATAACAAGAAAACAAAGAAAATATAATAGAAGTAAATTAGAAAGTTGTTTAAAATGTTATGTTCTATCTAAATCATGAAAGAAAAAAAATAATTGGGTTTTACGTCCCTTTAAGCACTGTAATCAAGATTTTCTTCTCCTAAAAAGCACAATATAACTTTGCCTTTACTTGTACAGTGCTGCAGTACAGTATATTTTATCTACGGGTTACCTTGTGTGTAACCTAGAAGCCCTTATGGGAGGTTGAAGAAGAGTTTTCCTAGTGAAACTTTTTAGCACTATAAGCTGTAAACAATCGGAGGATACCCTGAGGATACAACTTATTGTGCAGTTTTACATTTGAAGCTGCAGATTTTTCCATTGTAGAATATAACAATTTTAACAATTATTACCATTTTCTAAAATGTCTCATGTAAAGCCTCATAAAATGAACTGCTTAAGATTTTTTTCTATTTAGTTAAAAATATGTAAAAGAAATAACACTATGGGGCAACAGTTTATTAATAAGCCATTTTCTGTGGACTTCTTTAATTCTTTAATTCTCATCTAATAAATTTTTGTTTTTTATTTGCAATTTATAATTTAACATTTACAGGTATTTGTGTCATACCATCATGAATATGTGTTTATCCCGTAAGCATTTGAAAAATAAATAAACCTCTCGTCAATGATTTGTTTTTGTTTTTGTTTTTTAATGTCACAAAAGTTACAATATTACAAGTTATCAATGATGCTCTAGAATCTGTAACAGGATGTTCCTGGACAGGAAAATGGCTTAATTACACAGAGTGTGCCCTTGATTATTTTTGCAATCTTTGGGAACAAGCATTAAAAAAATAAAACAAAATGAGAACAAGAAGACCTATCTGGTCTGCAGATATTCCAAGCTAAAGTGTAAATTTAGGATAAAGTTATGAATATTATAACAAACCCCTGAAGCAGGGGGAGGGAGGAGATTAGAACTCTAGGCTAAGGTCCCCCTAGGTTAAACCTAAGTATCCTCAAAGGGGGCAGTGTCTAATACCAAAACACAAGTTTATAAAAAATAAGAGAGCGATAGGGATAGAAGCATTATTTGGCACACTTAAAGTCAGAGTCTAGATAGCAAATATAATTGAGCTAAAGGATGAAATAAACATAAAATATAACTTTTATTATACAACATAATTAAAATGTGAGATCACAATGTTAAAATGTATTTTTATTAGTGGCAAACGCACAAAATTACTCTAAAAAATTGAAAGATTCATAGATGTGGTAACAAATATGGGGGGCAAAAGAAAAAGAGAGACCCACTAACTAACGTGTATTCCCATAGAACTGCAAAACAACATGTATCATTACATTATGAGATATCCTTGTGTTGAAGGAGGTAGATCTAATGGGTCTGATGTGCCCCCTCAACTGTCATTATATGACCAACAAAATAAAGTAAGACTGAATGAAATAGGGCAAGTGTGAACGCCTGTGTATATAGTGGATAGGAAAGAACCATCTAACCATAAAGAGAACAAAAGTGTTAAAGCCTTGTATTTAGAAGAAACACACTAAAATAACATAAGGTAGCAACTAGCTTCTCCTTAAACCAGTGGGAACAGGAAGCCCATGTATCCATAACATTAAATATGAATATAGCAAGAACATATATCTTAAACTCTGTTGGGCATAAAGTCCAATTAACGGAGTGAGAATACGGGAATAAAAACGTCCCTGATCAGAGGTGGAGTATACTAAATGTTACCGCTATGCTGGTAAGTATCAAAAACCGCACACTGCCCAAGCAACCCCTGATAGCTATCTTATTAAGACCCACAGAGATATTTAGAGTATTATGCTTAAGTTTTTATCTATAATGCCAATTAAGGCCAACAATTGTTAAAGGTTAGTTGCGGAGAAGCAGTGCGAGCGCCTGACGCATGTTTCACCTTCTGCTTTGTCAATGGCGCTGATCGCCCTTGTGAGAGCTCATTTAAAGTACTGCCAGCCGAGGGGGCGGAGCCAACTGCCAAGCAGTGCAGACGTCTTTACATGGAGCTCCTCAAGCATAATACTCAAACAAGTTAATTTATACTTTAAAAAGAGACTTTTACACTCTATGCTATATATAAATAATGATGGGTCAACTCTACATAGGTGGATGATCCCCTTTTCAGGACCCTGACGGTGCTCAGTTGGCGATTATACAGAAGGTGCCTCCGGGCCTGTGAAGCGACGCATGAACAAACTTGCTTTACTCTGGCACTCGTGGCTAACGAACTAGCTAATAGCCTGCTATTAATAAGCAGCAGATAAATTCCTCAATATGGATGAGACTTATCATAGGGAATTGATGGCATTACTTGTCGCTCTGGACCAGAAGATAGACTCTCACTTTTCTAGCCTGTCATCTATCTTAACAGCGCACCCAAAACAGCAGCCGCTAGAGGAGAAGAAAATGGCGCCCATAGAGGATCAAGAAATACAGAGCGCCTACTCACGACCCCCACTTAACGTGGGGGAGCCTAAATTAAGTTCCCCAGCACTATGTGAAGCTTCACCTATGAAGCAAATAAGAACCTACTTATGGCACCAAGGTTGTGGAAACGACGCATCTCTCCCCTATGATCCAATGATCGCCAATGTGCCCGAGAGAGAACAGCTACCAGTTAGATTGATCGAGGCTGGCCCTACAATATGCGATATACTTCTGCCTAGTGATACGGGGATGACCGGCAGCTCTATCTCACGTGTGAGATCCTTTCAGACGGGTGCTGAAGTGACTCTTGCCTTGTGCACTTACCCGGTGCCCTTAACTTCAGTAGCGTGGATGCGGTTAGAAGATTTCCTCCGGCAAGGGCCTCCCGCCATCCACTCAGCTCTTGACTCCTATACTAGCCGCCTCAAAATTAGCGCTGACTCACAGGCCTCAGGATGGGTCATTTTGCTGCCTGCTGGATCTCGATTGGTGTCTAGGCTGTTCCTGAGGGTTTTGAGTCTCCGGTTCACTGTGCAGCTCAAGGGCCGGATCCGTATGGGTATTGGCTAGATCGGAGGTTTCTCTCTCTGATGGATATAAGAATGAACTAGGACTGGATTGACACACTTCTACCCTAAATTATTACGCCCATACTACTCTCATATGGGCAGGTATGAGACTTTGAAAATCCGGAGAGTACAGACCTCTCAGCTTTCTTATACACTCACACTAAATTATAAGATACAGAACGGATGTGGTGCAGTGTGTATACATCTGTCAATAACATACTATGTTTTTCCAACATTAGGTAGATTGAGATAAATGTACATTTCAGACGCAGTCCATATACCACAAATTCCTAGGGTTCACAAGACCTGTTATACACCCATTCCCTGGGATGAACCTATACCGCCAACGCATCCATCATAAACTCTGTTTTAGTCATCCCAGATATGTGCTTAATATCTTTAGAGCTGGGGTTGGAAAGTGTTAATTCTACTACTATCTGAGCATATACGCATATATTTACAGTCTGCATTCTCTTGTTATTTCTGAAGGGCATATACTGATGATAACTCTTAAGTTTGATGCCAGCATATATGTACACACTGGCGGGTAATTGTTCTGCAGCTCTCTTGTAATGCTTTTGCCCATTTGTCTTATGTTAGTTAGTTGTCTTTCCCTACTACACCTGCCTCTGTTTTCTGTTCTATTTGGATAATATTAGCTGAATAGTTTCTTAATATAGCAGTTTTAGATACCAGGCTATCCCTAAGGTAGCTGTGCAGGTCTCATTATCATGTGTTCATAATGTTATTATAGAAAGATACTTACAGCAGAGGTTTTAACTTTCACTAATATAGCCTACTAATAACATGTTTTCACTAAGTTATGCCTTTTTACCTTGTAACCAATCTTTACACGAGATAAATTCTCATTTCTTACCCTCCTGTTGCAGCATACCTTGTTTGCTGATTGTATTTATTATATCCCATAATGCCTTATTCTTAGGTATAGGAGGTTAAGTCTGATACTATCAGTGTATGTAAGCATATATTCGCAGAATGCTTTCACTCGATCCTTCTGAAGGGCATGTATTGATGATAACTATTATTCTTCTTTATATTAGCCTACTGTAGCTCTTTTATTGGGGTTTGCATAATTAATATTTGTAGGTCTAAACTGCTACATATGCACAGTATCAGTAGAGCTCTAATTTTATTCTCCTACAGACGGTATGCCCAGTACTGTTTATTTTTCACACAATATGTTACATGGCTGTGCACTCTTCTGCAGTGAGAATGATGCCATGCCATTCCTCACATTCATATTCATATATCTACCTATGTTGGCTAACTGTTTTACAATTCTTATGTTATATACTATCTGTTTTCTCATGGTTTCCTCATGTAATCTAAGTCTTAGATATGCTTAAAATATCTCTCATATGTGTTAAAATAGATTGATTGTTTACTGCACGACACCGCATAAAACTTGGCATATACCAATAACTAGATAATTATACCCAAGACAACAGCTACTAGTCTGAACAATAATACATCTGCTCTATTTCATATAGTCGCATAAATTTTGCAACTTAAATCAACCCTTCTGCAACCCATCTATTCCTCAGCCTATATGTATTTGCAGGAGATTTTGTTAATTCCCCCACTTAGTTCCATAAGCTTCAATAATATACGATTTCTACGATTGGGCACTTCAATGTTCAATTTCCAAATCAGGTACCCTGTGCTACTTACTTTTATATATGGCTCCGCTCCCCCACCCCTGTTCCCTATGCGTATAGCGGTGCTTACCCGCTGAATATCCCCCTCCCCCCTATATATCTCAGCCCAAGAGTGGCTGATAATCATGCTAAACCTCCACAGGCTAATGGTTTGGTCCTAGGTTAAATATTATTAGAATGTGGAGTTCATACGCTGATAATATAAAATGAAGTTCTATTTTCTCTCGCCTAAGATATTGTCTATCTTCATATTCAGATTTGAAATGTATGTGTATACTACTTTCGCAATAATATCTCTGTATAGACAATGTATTATTCTCTTTGTTGTAACTTTGGCCTTAGGGCGAGTTCTTGTTGTGATGATTTATGCTTAACTTCAATAAAAAAATTATTTTCAAAAAAAAAAAGTACTGCCAGCCAATCCGGGAAGAGGTGTGTTCTGACCGTGTGACCAGCGCCGCCAATCAAAATGTGTCTAGGTCGTCTGTACTTCCCGAGTGTCTATTGCATAGAAAATCATCTTGTCAGAAGGATGTGTGGTGATGTCAACCAATAACCTATTAGAATTTCCCATCATGAGTGGGATACATGTTATGGTCTCGATTTAGATCAGCGGGACTGATGATCGATAGATGTAGGTATAGTTTTAAAGGGACAGTCTAGGCCAAAATAAACTTTCATGATTCAGATAGAGCATGTAATTTTAAACAATTTTCCAATTTACTTTTATGACCAATTTTGCTTTGTTCTCTGGATATTCTTAGTTGAAAGCTTAACCTAGGAGGTTCATATGCTAATTTCTTAGACCTTGAAGGCCACCTCTTTTCAGAATGCATTTTAACAGTTTTTCACCACTAGAGGGTGTTAGTTCACGTATTTTATGTAGATAACACTGTGCTCGTGCACGTGAAGTTATCTGGGAGCAGGCAGTGATTGGCTAAACTGCAAGTCTGTCAAAAGAACTGAAATAAAGGGGCAGTCTGCAGAGGCTTAGATACAAGATAATCACAGAGGTTAAAAGTATATTAATATAACTGTGTTGGTTATGCAAAACTGGGGAATGGGTAATAAAGGGATTATCTATCTTTTAAAACAATAAAAATTCTGGTGTAGACTGTCCCTTTAAGTTCAAATCATTCAAATTCAGTTCACTTATGAAGATTTTTAAAGTATTTACATCTCCCTTCCACAGGATGAAGATGTTATTGATGTACCTCAGCCACAACAAGATGTGCTCCATATATTTAGTCAATTTCTCTCCAAAAACTGTTTCCCGTTCCCACCATCCTAAATATAAATTAGCGTATGTGAGGGCACAGGCTGTCCCCATGGCGGTGCCTCATATATGGAGATAGAACTTATCGTTCAATACAAAATAGTTGTGGCTTGGGACAAACCTGAGCAGGAGTATTATGAACAAAGAAGAAACCAAATGGATTATGTTTGGAATTGTTAGCATTACCGACGCCATCTTGTTCTTAGCTGCCATTTTGTCTTCGGAATCCATCTTGTCTAAGTAATATTTTATTATAGCAGTTATTATGTAGTGAGAAATATGCTGATTTTAGTAAGAATTGTATAGGTTTTATTGGCCTTGCAAATGTTCCTGGCAAGGCGCCTGGAAGTCCGTTATCTAGGTAAGATGGCCAAATGGCCTTGCTTTGGGCTGAGCTATGCGCACAGATGTATTTTCGCTACTGTTATAAGGAATACTCTTTCATACTCCTCTTTCTCTCAATTATTTCAATAAGCTTCTTTTGTTCATGAAATATGGTATGATATGACGCGGTTATGAAGTGTCATCATGTTAACCCTATATGCTGTCATGACTGCCTATAAGACGTGCCTTTCATCTTTCAATAAACATAATCGTTTTTAGACTTATTGCTGCGTGTTCTGAATTCTATTCTCTAGATATCCTAATCAAATAACCCCTTCATTTCCAGCTGATAATGTGTGCTCCAGGCCAAGCCCTGACTGACACGCTCCCCCCCTGAAAACAACATCTATTCTGGCTGCAATCTATGGCCCCCAAAGGACTCAATGAATAACTAATGTTTGGCCCATTTCTGTAAAGCTGAAATATATATATATATATATATATATATATATATATATATATACCACTGTACTTGTGAGAGCACTTTGTATAATATATACAATACCACCACCATAATATACATCTGTATACAACTTTTATAGATAATAACCTATATATTTCTCAAACTGTAATTAAATACAGAAAATACTCATACATTTTAGTGTCAGTAATAGGACACAGTATAAGCCTGATTTTTTATGAAATGTGTACTTCTGATGTCTAACCACATAGAACAGTTTTACATTGTTTACGGGTCCCCTAAAAGACACTATTGCCTAGATTACGAGTTTGGCGTTAACAGGGGTGCGTTGCTAACAACGCTTTTTTTTCTAATGCTACCTTAAGCCAACGCTGGTATTACAGGTTTTTTTAAACCTGGCGTTAGCTGCAAAAAGGTGAGTGTAGAGCAGAATTTAGCTCCACATCTCACCTCAATACCAGCGTTGCTTACGGTAGTGATGAGCTGGCTAAACGTGCTCGTGCACGATTTCCCCATAGGAAACAATGGGGCTGAGCTGGCTGGAAAAAAACCTAACAGCTGCAAAAAAGCAGCGTCCAGCTTCTAACGCAGCCCCATTGTTTCCTATGGGGAAAATAAATCTATGTCTACAGCTAACACCCTAACATGAACCCCGAGTCTAAACACTCCTAATCTTACACTTATTAACCCCTAATCTGCTGCCCCCGCTATCGCTGACACCTACATTATATTATTAACCCCTAATCTGCCGCTCCGGACACCGCCACCACCTACATTATAGTTATAAACCCCTAATCTGCTGCCCCCAATGTCGCCGCCACCTACCTACATTTATTAACCCCTAATCTTCCGACCCCAACATCGCCGCTACTATAACAAATTTATTAACCCCTAAACCTAACCCCAACCCTAAATCTAACCCCCCCTAACTTAAATATAATTTAAATTAAACAAAATACATTTAACATAATTAAATAAATTAATTTATTTAAAACTAAATACTTACCTATAAAATAAACCCTAAGCTAGCTACAATATAACTAGGTACAATAGTTATTAAATAGTTATTAACTATTTAATAACTACCTAGCTAAAATAAGTACAAAATTACTTGTAAAATAAATCCTAACCTAAGTTACAATTACACCTAACACTACACTATCATTAAATAAATTACCTAAACTACCTACAATTAATTACAATAAACTAAATTACGAAAAAAACCCACTAAATTACAGAAAATTAAAAAAGAATTACAAGAATTTTAAACTAATTACACCTAATCTAATCCCCCTAATAAAATAAAAAAGCCCCCCAAAATAATAAAATTTCCCTACCCTATACTAAATTACAAATAGCCCTTAAAAGGGCCTTTTGCGGGGCATTGCCCCAAAGTAATCAGCTCTTTTACCTGTAAAAGAAAAATACAATACCCCCCCAACATTAAAACCCACCACCCACACACCCCTACTCGAAAACCCACCCAATCCCCCCTTTTAAAAACCTAACACTAACGCCCTGAAGATCACCCTACCTTGAGCCGTCTTCACCCAGCCGGGCACAAGTGGTCCTCCATATGGCAGAAGTCTTCATCTGATCGGGCCGAAGAGGTCCTCCAGACGGCAGAAGGCTTCATCCAAGCGTCATCTTCTATCTTCATCCTTCCGGAGCAGAGCGGAGCCATCTTCAATCCAGCCGATGCGGAGTCATCCTCTTCAAACGACGTCCTAACGAAGAATGAAGGTTCCTTTAAATGACGTCATCCAAGATGGCGTCCCTTGAATTCCGATTGGCTGATAGGATTCTATCAGCCAATCGGAATTAAGGTACGAAAAATCCTATTGGCTGATGCAATCAGCCAATTGGATTGGACTGGCATCCTATTGGCTGTTCCAATCAGCCAAAAGAATGCAAGCTCAATCCTATAGGCTGATCCAATCAGCCAATAGGATTTTTCCTACCTTAATACCGATTGGCTGATAGAATCCTATCAGCCAATCGGAATTCAAGGGACACCATCTTGGATGACGTCATTTAAAGGAACCTTCATTCTTCGCTAGGACGTCGTTTGAAGAGGATGGCTCCACGTCGGCTGGATTGAAGATGGCTCCTCTCCGCTCCGGAAGGATGAAGATAGAAGATGCCGCTTGGATGAAGCCTTCTGCCATCTGGAGGACCTCTTCTGCCCCGATCGGATGAAGATTTCTGCCGTATGGAGGACCACTTGTGCCCCGGCTGGGTGAAGACGGCTCAAGGTAGGGTGATCTTCAGGGGGTTAGTGTTAGGTTTTTTTAAGGGGGGATTGGGTGGGTTTTAGAGTAGGGGTGTGTGGGTGCTGGGTTTTAATGTTGGGGGGGTACTGTATTGTTCTTTTACAGGTAAAAGAGCTGATTACTTTGGGGCAATGCCCCGCAAAAGGCCCTTTTAAGGGCTATTTGTAATTTATTATATAAGGTAGGGAAATTTTATTATTTTGGGGGGCTTTTTTATTTTATTAGGGGGATTAGATTAGGTGTAATTAGTTTAAAATTCTTGTAATTCTTTTTTAATTTTCTGTAATTTAGTGTTTGTTTTTTTTCGCAATTTAGTTTATTGAATTTAATTGTAATTAATTGTAGGTAGTTTAGGTAATTTATTTAATGATAGTGTAGTGTTAGATGTAATTGTAACTTAGGTTAGGATTTATTTTACAGGTAATTTTGTACTTATTTTAGCTAGGTAGTTATTAAATAGTTAATAACTATTTAATAACTATTCTACCTAGTTAAAATAAATACAAAGTTGCCTGTAAAATAAATATGAATCCTAAGCTAGCTACAATGTAACTATTAGTTATATTGTAGCTAGCTTAGGGTTTATTTTATAGGTAAGTATTTAGTTTTAAATAGGATTAATTTATTTAATTATGTTAAATGTATTTTGTTTAAATTAAATTATATTTAAGTTAGGGGGGGGGTTAGGGTTAGGTTTAGGGGTTAATACATTTATTAAAGTGGCGGCGATGTCCAGTCGGCAGATTAGGGGTTAATAATTGTAGGTAGGTGGCGGCGACGTTGGGGGTGGCAGATTAGGGGTTAATAAATATAATGTAGGTGTTGGCAATGTTAGGGGCAGCAGATTAGGGGTTCATAGGTATAATGTAGGTGGCGGCGATGTCCGGTGGGCAGATTAGGGGTTAACATTTTTTATTTTAGTGTTTACCATGTGTGGGGGGGGGGGGCTCGGTTTAGGTGTTAATAGGTAGTTTATGGGTGTTAGTGTACTTTTTAGCAGTTTAGTTAAGAGTTTTATGTTCCGGCATTAGCCCATAAAACTCTTAACTACTGACTTTTGAATGCGGTTGAAGTCTTGACAGGAAAGGTTCCACCGCTCACTTCTTCCAAGACTCGTAATACCAGCGTTAGGCAAATCCCATTAAAAAGATAGGATGCGCAATTGATGTAAGGGGATTTGCGGTAGCCTTGAGTCGCGGAAGAAAAGTGAGCGGTGAGCCTGTACCTGTCAGACTCGTAATACCAGCGTTAGGTAAAACGCAGCGTTGGGACCTCTCAACGCTGCTTTTTAAGGCTAACGCCAAACTTGTAATTTTGGTTTATGGGTTTGTGACACATAAATATAAACTCAGATAATGAATAAAACCAATTTTTTTCCCCAAAAAATCCTTTTTACTTGTATGGATGTTCATATATACGGATATTACTATGTACCAAAGGCTTCTTGAATGTAATGTCATTGTTATATCAATGTACATGTAATAACCTATGTATTTAGAGGCTATATCAGTCCCGCTGATATAAATTGAGACCATAACATGTTTCCCACTCATGATGGAAAATTCTAATAGGTGACTGGTTGACATCACCACACCTCCTTCTGACAAGATGATTTAGTATAGACATTTTTAGTATAGGTTATGGATTTAATGGGCAAAATGACTTATTACAGTTGTCAAATTAAAGGTTAAGGAGTCATTTGTAAACAGTTTAAAGGGACGCTGAACCCTAATTTTTTCTTTTGTGATTCAAGTAGAGCATGCAATTTTAAGCAACTTTCTAATTTACTCCTATTATCAAATTTTCTTCATTCTCTTGGTATATTTATTTAAAAAGCAAGAATGTAAGTTTAGATGCCGGCTCATTTTTTGTGTACAACCTAGGTTGTTCTTGCTGATTGGTGGATAAATTCACCCACCAATAAACAAAAGTTGTTCAGGGTTCTGAACCAAAAATTGTCTGGCTCCTTAGCTCAGATGCCTTCTTTTTCAAATAAAGATAGCAAGAGAACAAAGAAAAATTGATAATAGGAGTAAATTAGAAAGTTGCTTAAAATTGCATTCTCTATCTGAATCACAAAAGAAAAAAAATTGGGTTCAGTAACCCTTTAATACACTCCAGCACGTTAAATGGATCACTGGGAAAAAATTAAAGGGGAGAGAAGTTTACAGTGCACTTTCTCTTTAAAAGGACATCAAACATTTTTGTTAAAAAAAACTTGTACTTGTCTAACATTCCCTTGATAGATTAAAAACAAAATTCTTTAACCTGCAAATGCTTAAAATGAAATAGCTGGTTCAGGCAATTTGCAGCACTCTGAAAACCTAGTTTACAGATTTTCCATTTTGGCCTCTTTAGAGAGTGTGGTACAAAGCACAATTTTTACTCTAGAGCTGATTAATGTCCCTTTAAAGTGATGGTAAATCCTAGCATTTGTGAAAAGCTAAGATTTACCATTGGAACAAATAAAGGGGACTTTCATTCCGAGTGGGTAATTCGGGTATATTACAGCACCAAGCTGGATTTCCCGCACAACTATTGGCTAAGAGGTGGAAACGTCCCCTCTCAGCCAAATAGCGTTTTGCCGTGGGCTGCCTTAGTAGCTCAGTGCGGCGAATGCTGCAAACAAACAAAGGAGCTTTATTTGTTCCAATGGTAAATTATAGCGTTTCACAAATGCTAGGATTTACCATCACTTTAAATGCTAGGATTTACAATCACTGTGGACCCTCCCCAACTCTCCAATCTTATTCATATACCCCTCTCCCACACTTCCACGATATCTTGCCCTGACCTTGCTATAACCCACTATAACAATACTCTTTCCACTGCACTTGACACTCTCGCTCCGCCCCACGTCGTCAGCTCCAGCCCTGGCACTCCCAACAAACACGCTACCTACAAAAATGCTCACGCACTGCTGAACGTGCCTGGAGGAAATCTCGCTCTGAACCTGATTTCCTGCACTATAAGTTCACTCTTTACTCTTACACCTCTGCCCTTCGCTTAGCTAAGCAAACATACTTCTCTTATATCCACTCACTCTTCAAACCCTAAAAGACTCTTCTCCATTTTCAACTCTCTCCTCTACCCACTGCACCACCCCCCTCATCTGCATTCAGTGCTCAAGACCTTGCTGACTATTTTTTCAATAAAACACTTGCCATCCGAAGAAACATCCCAACACAAACCTGCAATCTCCCAACTTCACTCCCAGTCACCCCCTCTACCACTCTCTGCACCCTCCTCCCAACCACTGAGAGCGAAGTGGCTTCCCTTTTGTCTTCCTCTCACCTCACTACCTGCCCGCTGGACCCTATTCCTTCACATCTAAGTCTCCCACCCTCACTCCGGCTCTTACTCACATATTCAACCTATCCCTTTCTACCGGATCATTCCCTGCCTCCTTCAAACATGCAAAGGTCACCCCCATCCTCAAAAAACCCTCCTTTGACCCTAACTCCCCTGCAAACTACCGCCCCATATCACTGCTCCCGCTAGCTTCCTGTCCTCCAACTCATTGCTTGACCCCCTGCAATCTGGCTTCCGTCCCCAACACTCAACTGAGACTGCCCTCACCAAGGTTACTAACGATCTCCTTTCTGCTAAAAACAAAGGTTACTACTCTATACTCATCTTACTGGACCTCTCTGCTGCCTTCGACACTGTTGACCATCCCCTTCTCCTACAGACTCTCAGCTCTCTTGGGATCTTTGACACTGCCCTCTCCTGGATTCACTCTTATCTCTCTAACAGATCCTTCTCCATCTCTTCTGATGGTGACTCCTCCTCTCTTTTGCCTCTGTCTGTTGGAGTACCTCAAGGCTCTGTACTGGGTCCTCTACTCTTCTCTATTTACACTTCTTCACTGGGTAAACTTATCAACAGCTATGGCTTCAGCTATCATCTCTATGCTGATGATACCCAGATCTACCTTTCCACCCCTGCACTCTCTCCTTCTGTCAATTCTCACATCAGTGACTGCTTATCTGGCATTTCCTCCTGGATGGCCTCTCACCACCTAAGTATAAACATGTCCAAGACCGAACTACTTCTAATTCTCCCCTCTAATTCTACTCATCCTGCCGCAACCACCTATGCAATATCTCCAATATTCATCCGTTTCTAAGTGCTGAAACTACTAAACAGCTAATCAGCTCCCTGGTAATTTCCCGACTTGACTACTGTAATAACTTACTAACTGGCCTCCCTCTCTCCCCTCCAATCCATCCTTAATGCATCTGCCAGACTAATCCACCTCTCTCAACGCTCTGTTTCTGCTGCACCTCTCTGTGAGTCCCTTCACTGGCTCCCCATTCACAACAGAGTTAAATTCAAAATTCTCACCCTGACCTACAAAGCCCTCACCAATGCTGCCCCACCCTACCTGTCCTCACTTATCAACAAATACACTCCTGCCCGCTCCTTAAGATCCAACAATGACCTGCTTCTTGCGTCCTCTACCATCACCTCCTCTCATGCTAGACTACAGGACTTCTCTCGTGCGGCACCAACCCTCTGGAACGCACTTCCTCGTGCTGTCAGACTTGCCCCTAACCTCTCCTCCTTTAAACGTTCCCTAAAGACCTTTCTGTTCAGGGAAGCTTATCACCCTACTTATTAACATACTAACTTCACTTAACTAACAGCTGCCCTCTATCTCCTCACTAATATCATTCTCACCTTTGCAGTCCCCACCTCCTGTTTCAAATCCTCCTACCCATCTAGATTGTAAGTTCCCACGGGAATAGGGCCCTCAATTCCCCCTGTATTTGTCTGTAAAATGTTGTCTTTTATCGTATTGTTTCTCCATTGTACTGTTATCCTTGTACCCATGGACAGCGCTGCGGAATCTGTTGGCGCTTTATAAATAAAGAATAATAATAATAATACTTTAAGCTCCACAGGGAAACGTAATGTGCATCATAGGTGAGTGTGTGTATGAATATGAGTTGTGCTTTAACAAGAGATGAGTTTTGCATATCTTTAATTATAAACCTCACTATAATTCTCTTATAGCACTAACTTAGGACAGAGAATTGATGCAGGACACACAAAATAAAACAGGATCCTTTATGTGTTTCTGCTGAGTCTGTTTAATAACGCAGATATATAACAGGAAAATGTTATCAAGCAGATAAAAGGAGTGAAAGCAACAACATATATCTGGGACCGATTTTTATCTAAGCAAAGTATATTTATTTTGATTAATATTATTTCCAAAACTTTTTCACAGATCCTATGAATGAAAATAAAACATCAACTGTGACCCTTTGAACGATCACCTGGAAAGCCTGATATGAGCTATATTTGCATTAGATTTTTAGAGCATAAACAAATATGAGCAAAAAGCTATCATATATACAAAGAAATTACACTCCTTTACTTTTCTAGCAATTCATTATATTTTACTGTGTGAGACCAATTTTGAAATCCTTTTTCGGTAAACAAAACAAACAAACAAAAACAAACCCACCAAAAAAATAATGCTGTAGGTATCAAAATAGTTACATAAATAAAATATACAGTTGCTTCTGAAATCATTGGTTCATAATGAACAAAGAATTGCATGTTACCATATGGGCCTATATGGATTTTTTTAGCTTTACCTGGAACATTTCAGAGTGCATGTGTCCAATGACCTGTTGGGCCCCTGCTAGCTGTATCCGTGGTGGCACATTGGAGGGTCCGGGACCCAGCATGAGACGCTGGGGGATATGCAGGGGCTGTAGGAGTGCAGGAGGTGGAGGGACAGTCAGCAGAGAAGACATGGTCCTGACAGAAGATGAGACCCGTGCAGCATGAAAAAGAGAAAAAGAAATGGCTCTAACTGCTCCCTGCATCTTTATTAACCCCTGCCTAGTGCCTATGAGTGACGTACAATGAACCTTAACCCACTATTCTCTCTCTGTGTCTTGCTGATCCTAAGCCTCACGTTTGCAGTACAGGCTGCTTTTTCTCTCCACTTTTCTCTCTCTGGATTTGTCACCCACTGTCACTCCCCCCACACAGAGAGGTCACAGGTGTCTGCCCTATGTTCTGTGACACTGAGGGCAATACACCTGCCCCTTCTGACACTTCCCCTTGAACACAGTAGCTGCTATCAGAAACAGGTGTAAACAGAATTTATTGTACACTGTGAATAACATGACGCTATTAACTAAATGAGTATTTCCCAGTAATACCACTTTTTATGTCTGTTAAAAAATTGCTGCAACAAACTTTGGCTTAAAAACACATTACAGGCTTCCACACTGCACCTCTGCAAAAATATCTCATGACTAGGGAGTTATCCATTAAACAGCTTGTACAATATTACATGAATGCTTCATGATCCAAGAAAATAATTAAGAGAGAAAACAAACTTAAAGGTATAATTCTGTATATGGTTTCTCTTGTGCATGCATTCTTGCTACATCTAAAATTAACTTCTTAAAATGTACAGATAATTATACTTAGAAAAATATTAGCTCAGCCAAATGGTTTAAATGTTCCCTTACCTGGTCACAGGTTTGTCAGTTGTCCAGGATATTTAGGTTTAGTTTTTTTCCCCCCATTTTACCCATATGTTCTAACTTGTCTATTGTTGTCAGTATATATATTGAAAAAAAACTTTGGAACATGCCTGTTTGCAGAGTTGGGATCCACATAAGTATGTCTTTATAAGGGACAGTCTACTCCAAAATGTTTATTGTTTAAAAAGATAGATAATCCCTTTATTACCCATTCCCCAGTTTTTTCATAACCACCACTGTCATAGTAATATACTTTTTACCTTTGTAATTACCTTGAATCAAAGCCTCTGCAGACTGCCCCCTAGGTATCTCCACAGGTGTGAGTATAATATGATCTACATGGCACACATGAACTAACACTGTCTAGCTGTAAAAAAAACTTTTCTTCAATTGCTTAGAAATTAGCATATGAGCCTACCTAGGTTTAGCATTCAACAAAGAATACCAAGACAACAAAGCAAAATTGATGATAAAAGTAAATTGGAAAGTTGTTTAAAATTGCATGCCCTATCTGAATCATGAAAGTTTAATTTTGACTAGACTGTCCCTTTAATCTAAAAGAAACCTGAATCCCCATATATTAGTAAAGTATTATTCTCATAGGGGCCCTGATGATCGAAAGTGCTACAAGGCGGCAAAATATTCTAAGGGATCCGCTGCTATGTCGACCAAGCTTGTCGTAATATTTCAAACTCTTGACATGGGGGCATTGCAGAGAGGCATTTACATATACATGCCATTGGTCGGTGATGCTGGCTGTAATATCTCTTTAAGAGGAGTGCTTTGAATCTCCACCCCTCTATTTGTTTTTTTTACAAAGCTGTGCAGCTGCTACTATTTGGTGCCTGAATATTACACAAGCTGCAGTAGTAACTCAGTGTTTCTATTGTCCTGCATTGTTCCTGTACAGATTTTCTCCTGTGAGGATTTCTACTTTATCATAAGGAGGATTACTTCTGCCTTAGTCTACCTTTTGGCATTATGTTGTGTATCAGCAAGTATTAATGTCCAGTGTTTCTCTCACTGTCATTTCATTCAGCATTCTCTCTGACCTCTCCTATATCAACCTCCTATGAAGTTTAGTAAAACTGAAATCTCTGCTCCACTTCATTTCTCCCTAAACTGCCTGGTGTTCAGTAAGAGGGGAAGCATTAACAGTAACAAACGGATCCTGTTATTCAGAAGTGAGCCTTCCTTAAAGGGACACTGTAGCCAAATTTTTTCTTTCGTGATTCAGATAGAGCATGCAATTTTAAGCAACTTTCTAATTTACTCCAATTATAAATTTTTCTTCGTTCTCTTGTTTTTTTATTTGAAAAAGAAGGCATCTAAGCTAATTTTTTGGTTCAGTACCATGGAAAGCACTTGTTTATTGGTGGATGAATTTATCCAGCAATCAGCAAGAACACCCCAGGTTGTTCACCAAAAATGGGCCGGCATCTAAACTTACATTCTTTCATTTCAAATAAAGATACCAAGATAATTAAGACAATTTGATAATAGGAGTACATTAGAAAGTTGCTTAAAATTGCATGCTCTATCTGAATCACAAAAGAAAAAATTTGGGTTCAGTGTCCCTTTAAAGAACTGTTTATTGTATGCTGCATTATCAGTTTGTCTCCAGCTTACCAACTCAGCTCCTGAGCCTCTGACTGTCACACCCTGTTATAATCAAATATGCTGCTCCTCTCCTAGGAGCTGTATATTCAGCTTTACCAATTAAAGCAATTGCAGCGAGTGTATAACCAGGATTTCAGTTCCTGTTTGCTTACACTCTCAGCATACACATACAAATCTACAATGTACTCACCAATTAGTTTACAGAAACTTTATACAAGTACTTTAATATTAGGTTATTGCAACCTCTCTAATAACTGTTGCAAAAAGACATTCTGTAATTGTGGTCTTTTATATAAACTGCTACTGGTTGTGACACTGGCTTAGGCAACACTCATCATCAACCACTATATTGGTGACCGCTAATCTAATACTCCTAAACAGAAGTACCCTACGATCGCAAGCTAACTCTACAAACATCTAAGCCACCACATACCCACCGCAAGTACTATCCTAATAACCCCTATGCCGCCACATAACCACCGAAATTAACTATTAAACCCTATGCTGCC
This sequence comes from Bombina bombina, assembly GCF_027579735.1. Classification (NCBI taxonomy): domain Eukaryota; kingdom Metazoa; phylum Chordata; class Amphibia; order Anura; family Bombinatoridae; genus Bombina; species Bombina bombina. The sequence goes on from NC_069502.1 coordinate 256,397,158, forward strand.
ACATACCCACCGCAATCAACTAACTATAAACCCCTATGCTGCCACATACCCGCCGCAACCAACTAACTATTAACCCCTATGCCACCATATACCCCAAACGCAAAATAACCTAACACCTGACCCCCATCTAAACTAAAACCCCTAAGTTAGAAATATTTAACAAATCTAAGTAAAAAAGTAAAAATAAACCTAAACCGTCAAACCCCAAATGCAATCTAACCCTTGTCCCCCCAAACTAAACCCCCCTCTACACTAACCCGATTAAGTTACAAAAAATATTTTAAAAATCTGTTACAGAAAAATTAAAAAAAGCTAAGTTACAAAAAAATAATAAACAACAGTATAAAAAAATCATCATACCTAACACTAAACTACATGCCCCATTATAAAATTAAAAAAAAAAACTAAATCCTAACACTAAAATAAATTACAATAGCATTTAAAATGGCCTTTTATAGTGCATTGCCCTAAAGTTATCAGCTCTTTTACATTTAAAAATCAATTAAGAAACCCCCTTTACAATACAAGTAACCCCCACCCTCAAAATAACAAAATTTAACTAAAAAAAACTAGCTGAGAAAGGAAAAGTTAAAATAAAAAAGCCTATTAAAAATAAAAAAACACCCCCAAAAAAGCCCCAACTAACCCCAAAAGTGGTACTCACCATTGGGAAATCCGACTCCTCTTGATCTGACATTGCGCCCTCTTTATCCATGGTGCCCATCTTCGCAAAGGCGGACTTCAGCGGCCCCTTCTGCCACCTTCGCTTTGCAATCTTCTTCTCCATCGGGGACCCTCTTCATCCTGGAGCTGAGAGCCAATCTTTGCAGAGGTGGACTTCAGCAGCCTTTTCTGCCGCCTCCGCAATCTTCTTTTCCGTCGGGCCCTCTTCATCCTGGCACTGGGGGCCCATCTTTGCGGAGGGAGACTACAGTGGCCTCTTTGACCACCTCCGCTCCGCAATCTTCTTCTCCATCGGGACCCTCTTCTTCCTGGCCCCGGGGGCTCATCTCCACTCTGGCAGACAGTCAGAGGCAGACTTCGGTGGCCTCTTCCTCCGCATTGCAATATTCTTCTCTGTTGGGGTCCCTCTTCATCCTGGTTCCTGGCGCTGGGGGTCTATCTTTGCAGCGGCAGAGGTGGACTTCCGCTCTGCAATCTTCTTCTCTGTAGGGGCCCTCATCATCCTGGTGCCAGGGGCCCATCCATCTTCGCAACATTTTTAAACTTAATTATCCTTTTCTAATGGATAATTAGAATTTAAATTTAAAACATTCTTGTTATTAACTGATTTAAATAAGCCAATAGAGATCGACTGATTTAAAATCAGCCAATCAAAGTTAAGCGGTACCCCTATATATTGGGGTTCCTCACTTCCGGAATTTAAGTGTGCGGCAGCGACCATATGAAGAGGAAGGCAGAAGAGAGCCGAAGAAAAGAAGATGCGGAGCGGATGAGGCAGAAGAGGTTGCCTCCACCGCCACCTTGAAAGATGGGCCTCCGGCGCGAGGAGCCTGGATGAAGAGAGCCCAACGTTGGATCAAGGGGAGCCAGATTTCCCAATGGTGAGTGCCACTTTTGAGGTTAGTTAGGGCTTTTTTGGGGTGGTTTTGTTTATTTTTATGAATAGGCTTTTTATTTTAACTTTTCTTTTATAAGATAGTTTTTTTGAGTTAGATTTTGTTATTTGGGGGTGGGGTTACTTGTATTGTAGAGCGTTTTTTTAATTGATTTTTAAATTTAAAAAAGCCGATCACTTTAGGGAAATGCCCTACAAAAGGTCCTTTTAAGGGCTATTGTAATTTATTTTAGTATAAGGGTTTAGGATTTTTTGTTTTGGGTGGGTTTTATTTTATGGGGCATGAGGTTTAATGGTGGGTTATTTATTTTGGATACTGTAGTTTATTATTTTTTGTAACTTAGCTTTTTTAATTTTATTGTAACTTAGATTTATTTTATTTTTTTAACTTAGGGGTTTATTTTAGAGGGGGGGTATGTGTTAGGTAGAGTAGAGTAAGATTGCATTTGCGGTTGTGGCGGATTAAGTTTAATTTTTATTTTTTATTTACTTAGATTTTTATTTTTTGTTAAGTTAGGGGGTTTAGTTTAGAGGGGGGTTAGGTGTTAGTTTAGTTTGCATTTGAGGTATGTCATGTAGCGGTATACGGGTTAATAGTTTAGTACTTGTGGTGGGTATGTGTCGGTATAGGAGTTAATAGTTTAGTACTTGCTTGCGGTGGGTATTTGGTGGTATAGGGGTTAATAGTTTTAGTACTTGCGGTGGGTATGTACATCTAATAAGTTTTTTATTAGTGTAGTGTTAGATTGCGATTGTAAGGTACATCGGTTTAGGGGTATTAGGATTAGTGGTTGGGCACGGCAGTTATATTCCAGGGATCATCTACTCTACATTGCCAATATGGGTGGTGATGCTGGATGTTATCTATAGCCAGCATTGCTGAACAATGGCATGTATAGTAAACACCTCTCAGTGATGCTGCTATGTCGGGAGCTTTGAATATTTTGATAGGCTCACTCAACATAGTGGCGGATCCCTTGGAATATTTCGCCACCTGGTAACACGTTCGAAAATCTGGGCCTCAGCCTTAATGCTGTATCACAAAGGCAAATGAGTAGGCACATAAAGTCAAATTTAAGTTTTATTAATATCCACTTATAAAAGCATTATTGTAGGAACTATACATCTGCCTTGAAAGAAAACAGCCCATCTGACGCACTTCATGCCCACAAACTGGACATTTCTTTAAAATACCTCCACTTGTGTGAGACTCTGATAAATCCAGGCTGTTTTAAGAAGTTATTGCAATCAGTATTTATAACCTCCACATTTACATGTAGGAAAAATCTGATTGGCTGATTGAATCAGCCAATCTGATTGGCTGATTCAATCAGCCAATCAGATTTTTCCTACCTTAATTCCGATTGGCTGATAGAATCCTATCAGCCAATCGGAATTGAAAGGACGCCATCTTGGATGACGTCCCTTAAAGGAGCCTTCATTCGTCGGTAGTCCGTCGGGAAAGAAGGATGTTCCGCGTCGGTGGGATGAAGATGGAAGACCCCGCTTGGAAGATGACATCGCCCGGATAGAAGACTTCTTCAGCGCCGCTTGGAAGATGACATCGCCCGGATAGAAGACTTCTTCAGCGCCGCCTGGAGGATCACTTCATCGGATGGAAGATTTCTTCAGCGCCCCTTGGAAGATGACATCGCCCGGATAGAAGACTTCTTCAGCGCCGCCTGGAGGATCACTTCATCGGATGGAAGATTTCTTCAGCGCCCCTTGGAGGTTCACTTCTGCCGCTCCGGATCTCCTCTTCAGTTCCATCGGTGGCTCGGCTGAGTGAAGACGACTAAAGGTAAGATTATCTTCAGGGGATTAGTGTTTAGTTATTTTAAGGGGGGTTTGGGTTAGATTAGGGGTATGTGGATGGTGGGTTTTAATGTTGGGGGGGTTGTATTTTTCTTTTGCAGGCAAAAGAGCTGAATTCTTTGGGGCATGCCCCACAAAAGGCCCTTTTAAGGGCTGGTAAGGTAAAAGAGCTTTGGACTTTTTTAATATAGAATAGGGTAGGGAATTTTTTTATTTTGGGGGGCTTTGTTATTTATTAGGGGGCTTAGATTAGGTGTAATTAGCTTAAAATTGTAATATTTTTTAAATGTTTGTAACCTATTTTTTTATTTTTTGTAACTTAGCTTTTTTTATTTTTTTGTACTTTAGTTAGTTTATTTAATTGTATTTAATTGTAGTTATTTGTATTTAATTTATTTAATTTATTTAATGATAGTGTAGTGTTAGGTTTAATTGTAACTTAGGTTAGGATTTATTTTACAGGTAATTTTGTATTTCTTTTAGCTAGGGAGTTATTAAATAGTTAATAACTATTTAATAACTATTCTAACTAGCTAAAATAAATACAAAGTTGCCTGTAAAATAAATATAAATCCTAAGATAGCTACCATGTAATTATTAATTACATGGTAGCTATCTTAGGGTTTATTTTACAGGTAAGTATTTAGTTTTAAATAGGAATAATTTATTTAATGATAGTATAGTGTTAGGTGTAATTGTAACTTAGGTTAGTTTTTATTTTACAGGTAAATTTCTCTTTATTTTAGCTAGGTAAGCTATTAAATAGTTAATAACTATTTAATAGCTATTGTACCTAGTTAAAATAAATTGAAAGTTACCTGTAAAATAAAAATAAATCCTAACATAGCTACAATATAATTATTATTTATATTGTAGCTATATTAGGGTTTATTTTATAGTTAAGTATTTAGTTTTAAATAGGATTAATTTAGTTCATAATAGAAATATTATTTAGATTTATTTAATGAATATTTAAGTTAGGGGGGTGTTAGGGTTAGTGTTAGACTTAGGTTTAGGAGTTAATAATTTTATTACAGTGGCGGCGGTGTAGTGGGGTGCAGGATAGGGGTTAATAAATGTATTATAGGTGGCGATGGTGTAGGGGGGGCAGATTAGGGGTTAATAAATTTAATATAGGTTGCAGAAGGGTCCGGGAGCGGCGGTTTAGGGGTTAATACATTTATTATAGTTGTGGCGGGGTCAGGGAGTGGCGGTTTAGGGGTTAATATGTATAGAGTAGCTTGCGGTGGGCTCCGGGAGCGGCGGTTTAGGGGTTAACATATTTATTATAGTGGCGGTGGGCTCCGGGAGCGGCGGTTTAGGAGGTACTAACTTTATTGAGTTGCGGGGGGCTCCGGGGGCGCCGGTATAGGGGGTAGAACAGTGTAGTTTAGTGTGGGTGCTAAGTGACAGGCTAGCAAGAAAGCTGTAAAAAAGCCGAAGAGCAGCGAGATCGGATGAGTGATAACTCTCACAATCCGCTGCTCATCGCCCCGTACTTGGTGCGAGGCTTTTTGACAGCTTTTTTGACAACTTAGGCAAATTTTTGCAGGTCCGCGGCGGCGATGTGAGGCGAGCTTAGGCGGGCGTATTGGGCCGGCGAAGACAGGTAAAATAGACACGTTGATAACTACCCCCCCATGACGTGGTCATGGGCTATTACCATTCAGCCAAATGTTGTAACTAACTCTTCCATTTTGCTGAGTGCTTGCAAGAGAGGGTTCTTGCGCATATATATATATACAGGGTATATATATATATATATATATATATATATTCAGAATATGCTGGCTCCTAGATTTTCAAATCAAATTTGGTAACCCCTGTCTTATAGCTAAGCATAAATAACCATAAACAATCATTTCTGTCCCTCTTGACACCAATGAGCTACCATGTTTAAAATTATGCAACTCACATGTATGATGTCTGCTTCACATGTTGCCTCTGATATTATTATGCACAGGGCATTTAGTTTTTTGCCCCACCCTGGAAAAATTTCTGTGGACGCCCTTGTGTCTACTAATTCTTTTTTTAAAACATATTACATGGTTTTTAATAGTTCTTCTTGTAAAGATATACTACAAGTATTATTAATTAAGTTAACTTTAAACAATATTGGCTAGATTTGGAGTTTTGTCGGTAACGACCCGAAAAGCTAACGCCGGCTTTTTTCTGGCCGCACCATAAAAATAACTCTGGTATTGAGAGTCCACAGAATGGCTGTGTTAGGCTCCAAAAAAGGAGCGTAGAGCATATTTAACGCAGCTTCAACTCTCGATACCAGAGTTGCTTACGCAAGCGGCCAGCCTCAAAAACGTGCTCGTGCACGATTCCCCCATAGGAAACAATGGGGCTGTTTGAGCTGAAAAAAAACCTAACACCTGCAAAAAAGCCGCGTTCAGCTCCTAACGCAGCCCCATTGTTTGCTATGCGTAAACACTTCCTACGTCTGCACCTAACACTCTAACATGTACCCCGAGTCTAAACACCCCTAACCTTACACTTATTAACCCCTAATCTGCCGCCCCTGCTATCGCTGACCCCTGCATATTATTATTAACCCCTAATCTGCCGCTCTGTAAACCGCCGCTACTTACATTATCCCTATGTACCCCTAATCTGTTGCCCTAACATCGCCGACCCCTATATTATATTTATTAACCCCTAATCTGCCCCCCACAATGTCGCCTCCACCTGCCTACACTTATTAACCCCTAATCTGCCGAGCGGACCTGAGCGCTACTATAATAAAGTTATTAACCCCTAATCCGCCTCACTAACCCTATAATAAATAGTATTAACCCCTAATCTGCCCTCCCTAACATCGCCGACACCCAATAGAATGCGAGCTCAATCTGATTGGCTGATTGCATCTTGATTCTGATTGGCTGATTCCATCAGCCAATCAGAATATTCCTACCTTAATTCCGATTGGCTGATAGAATCCTATCAGCCAATCGGAATTCGAGGGACGCCATCTTGGATGACGTCCCTTAAAGGAACCGTCATTCTTCAGTTGGACGTCGCCGGAAGAAGATGGGTCCGCGGTGGAGGTCTTCAGGATGGAGTCGGTCGTCATCGGATGAAGATAGAAGATGCCGCTTGGATGAAGATGGTTGCCGGTCCGGATCGCCTCTTCTTCCCGGATAGGATGAAGACTTTGGAGCCTCTTCTGGACCTCTTCAGCCACCGGATGATGGATCGCCAGCCCCCGCTTGGGTTGGATGAAGATTTTGGAGCCAGGACGGACCGGTGATACCTGGTGAGGTGAAGACAAGATAGGATGATCTTCAGGGGCTTAGTGTTAGGTGTATTTAAGGGGGGTTTGGGTTAGATTAGGGGTATGTGGGTGGTGGGTTGTAATGTTGGGGGGGGGGGTATTGTATGTTTTTTTTTACAGGCAAAAGAGCTGAACTTCTTGGGGCATGCCCCGCAAAGGGCCCTGTTCAGGGCTGGTAAGGTAAAAGAGCTTTGAACTTTAGTAATTTAGAATAGGGTAGGGCATTTTTTATTTTGGGGGTCTTTGTTATTTTATTAGGGGGCTTAGAGTAGGTGTAATTAGTTTAAAATTGTTGTAATATTTTTCTTATGTTTGTAAATATTTTTTTATTTTTTGTAACTTAGTTCTTTTTTATTTTTTGTACTTTAGTTAGTTTATTTCATTGTAGTTATTTGTAGATATTGTATTTAATTAATGTATTGATAGTGTAGTGTTAGGTTTAATTGTAGGTAATTATAGGTATTTTATTTAATTAATTTAATGATAGTATAGTGTTAGGTTTAATTGTAACTTAGGTTAGGTAATTTTGTAATTATTTTAACTAGGTAACTATTAAATAGTTCTTAACTATTTAATAGCTATTGTACCTGGTTAAAATAATTACAAAGTTGCCTGTAAAATAAATATTAATCCTAAAATAGCTACAATGTAATTATAATTTATATTGTAGCTATATTAGGATTTATTTTACAGGTAAGTATTTAGCTTTAAATAGGAATAATTTATTTAATAAGAGTTAATTTATTTCGTTAGATTAAAATTATATTTAATTTAGGGGGGTGTTAGTGTTAGGGTTAGACTTAGCTTTAGGGGTTAATACATTTATTAGAATAGCTGTGAGCTCCGGTCGGCAGATTAGGGGTTAATAATTGAAGTTAGGTGTCGGCGATGTTAGGGAGGGCAGATTAGGGGTTAATACTATTTATTATAGGGTTAGTGAGGCGGATTAGGGGTTAATAACTTTATTATAGTAGCGGTGCAATCCGCTCGGCAGATTAGGGGTTAATAAGTGTAGGCAGGTGGAGGCGACGTTGAGGGGGGCAGATTAGGGGTTAATAAATATAATATAGGGGTTGGCGGTGTTAGGGGCAGCAGATTAGGGGTACATAGCTATAATGTAGGTGGCGGCGCTTTGCGGTCGGCAGATTAGGGGTTAATTATTGTAGGTAGCTGGCGGCGACGTTGTGGGGGGCAGATTAGGGGTTAATAAATATAATATAGGGGTCGGCGGTGTTAGGGGCAGCAGATTAGGGGTACATAAGTATAACGTAGGTGGCGGTCGGCAGATTAGGGGTTAAAAAAATGTAATCGAGTGGCGGCGATGTGGGGGGGCCTCGGTTTAGGGGTACATAGGTAGTTTATGGGTGTTAGTGTACTTTAGAGTACAGTAGTTAAGAGTTTTATGAACTGGCGTTAGCCCAAAAAGCTCTTAACTACTGACTTTTTTCTGCGGCTGGAGTTTTGTCGTTAGATTTCTAACGCTCACTTCAGACACGACTCTAAATACCGGAGTTAGAAAGATCCCATTGAAAAGATAGGATACGCAATTGACGTGATATCCTTCATCCTAGGTTGCCAGGTGACGCAATGTTTGAATGAAGGATCTCTTGTTCCTCTAGGTCAAATAGGTGGAGGGGGTAGCAACTTTGATTTTACTTTTTTTAAATACTGTACATGTACAAACTACCTAGATCTATCGCCATATCATATTTTATAAACTATTGATTTGCTGCGCCTGCAGGCAAGAGAAGAAATTGCCATAGTCCCATATGGTCACATATACTGTACCTAATTTTAAACCTTAAAGGGACATTAAATACATTCTTGGTAGAATAATGCATTCAAAGAAAAGAAATATTTTTTAAAGTTTCCTTAGCTGTTTAAATATTGACAAAATAAGTGTAAAGTTTTAGAGGCCGATTTAACAATATGCGGACGGACATGATCTGCTGTAGTGGATCATGTCCGCCACACATCGATAAATGCTGACAGCATACGCTGTCTTAAGACCGCTGCTTCTTAACTTACATTTCTGGCGACAGCTGCATCCTCAGTTTAGTAATTCGGCCCCTTAGTGTCTATAAAACAATGTAAGCTGTCATGGTGTAACGGGTTACCTTCTCTGTTGTGGCCAATTAGAAACAGTTATTAATAGGTCACTAGAGTGTGCAGCCAAATGCTGTGTGGAATATAACAGTGTTTTTCACTTCGATTTCTAACAGTAACTGAAAAGCTCAGGATTTCAGAATGGAATTACAGGGAAAGGGAACAAAATAAATCATGGAAGTATATTGCAGAGTTTATATAAATATATATATATATATATATATATATATATATATATATATATATGTATACACAACAACAACATTTTAAATTAGGGGGAGATAAAAGGCGAGTTTAAAATCCTCCACTACGCACAAAATATAGAAAAAATAACTCATTGTGTAAGTTTGTGCTAAGTTTATAAGCTGTGTGAACAGCGATACTTTGGGGTAAAGGGAACCTGCTGAAAAGCAGACTGAAGTAAAAAGGTGTGTCATTGTGTACTTAATTTGCATATCTTACCCATAATCCTTTGCTGCATTGGAAACAATGTAATTCAGAGGTTTTCTGTGGGAAAACAAGCCTCTGGGCCTGTCTAGATTTGTTAATGAACTACACAATGAGTTATTTTTTTCTATATTTTGTGCGTAGTGGATGATTTTAAACTCGCCTTTTATCTCCCCCTAATTTAAAATGTTGTTGTATTCTGCCTGGAATCAACTTCACCCAGCAGTGATTCTAACCTTCTCCCAGCTGATGAGTGGCAAAAACCACGAAACAGTCTGTCCTGGGATGGTTATCAATCACTGCACTAACCCTAGCTAAGTTTATAAGCTGTGTGAATAGCGATACTTTGGCGTAAAGGGAACCTGCTGAAAAGCAGACTGAAGTAAAAAGGTGTGTCATTGTGTACTTAATTTGCATATCTTACCCAGAATCCTTTGCTGCAATGGAAATTATATATATGATTTGTCATTTTATATTACTATCTCAAAGTGTTTAATGTCCCTTTTAAATATCTAAATAAAACTACTATCAATTCACTTCACTTCTAACCAAGTATACACAATTTATATCTGTCTGTCTATCTGTCTCTCTGAATAAAGAGTGTTTGAACTAATGAAAGATGTTTTTCTCATCAGAAGGTACAAATTGTACTTTATCTGTTTGCCCAGTAACTTATATTCATTACACAGTCTAGGTTCTCTCTTGTTATTATGAATTTTTCAAGGAAATTGAAAGGGACTTTGCCTGCTGATCCTGCTTGCCCCCTTTAACACCCCCTGTTTGTGTCACTCATGCTCCCTTACCCCTCTTGTTTATGTTTTTCATGCCTACCTGTCTAGTATTAATGAGGGTTAATATTTAATCTTTCTGCTGCAGAGGGCTCTGCTTACCCTATAGATCTAAAGCATGTTAGACAGCCTGCAATACTACAGTGCTAATAAAGTGGAGGTTCACTGATAGAAACGGGTTTAAATACTTGTATATGATAATGGTACAGAGGTTACATTTGTCATTTTCACCACACGGGCAATTTATGACTCTGCCCATGCAGCCAATATAAAAGAGCAGGATGTATAGATGAGATGAGAAAGGGTAAAAAAAACAAAAAGAAGTAAAATGGATATTAGGCTCACAATAAATCATGCTTGACCTGCAAGATACAGTAACGCCGCTCTGATCTTTGTGGCCGTTACCATGGACACGGCGGTGCTCTGAGCACACTTGCCACAACATCATCTCCGCTCTGAGCACTCCTGGAACTTTTCCTTGGCACGCACACCGAGGGGGTATGTAAGTACCTCTTTCCCTTACTTACATCACCCAAGTATAGGTTGTTTAGTGCTTCCTGGGTGTTATTCTCCTGATCTGCTGTGTTATTATTTTTATGCCTTACTGTTGCTGAACTCTGCTTGCCTCTGACTACGCTCCTGTTTAACCCCTGAATTGCTGATACTGTGGATTGCCCTACTGTTGATGGACTTTGCTTGCCTCTGACTACGCTCCTGTTTAACCTTTTGGTACTGAGAAAGATTGGACTGTTTGCCTGGTATTGACTTCTGCCTTACTTCTCTGGCTATTCTCTGTTTAACCTTTTGGTACCATGAAGGACTCAACTGTCTGCGTGGTGTTTAACCTGCCGTGTCTGAGACCAATTCCCTGTTTCTCTCATCTCCTCTGTGAGTATTGCATTGTATCTTCATTTACTATTTTACTGTGTTCTGGGGTATTTCCTTATCTTGCCACTTGATGCTGGGATAAGAAGACTACTGGCCAGGATTGGTCTGATAGGGAAATATCCCACAAGCATTACATTATACTTGGGCCATGGACCCAAATAAGGTAGCAAGAGCAATCTCTCTTCAGGGACAAATGCTGGGAAACCACGCCACATGCCTGCAAAGTCTGGACTCTAAATTGGAGACTATTACTGCTATGCTCTCATTACTTGTTGCAGAGAAGAACACTGCTCCTGTTAGCTATTATACTACCCTATTCCTGCCACTAGTACTGCGTCCTCCCCTGATTCTGGTAGCATGCCCAGGATACCATTGCCTGATGGCACTACCGACTGTTAGGGTTTTCTCAACCAGTGCAGACTGCATTTCCGCAATGACCCCCACAAAGTGCTCAGCTCCTAAACATTGCAGATACTTTTATTTCTGCTCTGTCTTCCATATTTGGGACCTCTGGTTGCACTTCTATGTATGTATGTATGTATGTATGTATGTATTGGGTACTTGTAAAGCGCGGATAATCACCCGTAAGGGTCTCAAGGCACTGCTCATTTTATCAACCTCAGAAGGATGAAAGGCTGAGTGGACCTTGCTGGTATCAAACCTGCAACCCTCGGGTTGCTACAGAGCTCAGCCACAGTGCATTAGCATGCTGAGCTATCTGTCCGGCACTTCTGCTGCAGAATACTCTCTCTTGGATCTCCACCAGGGCAATAGATCTGTGGCACAATATGCCATCTAATTTCGCACATGAGACCAGTTGGGATTGCAATGCTCTCAAGGTGGCCTTCCGGAGAGGTCTACTTGAACGCATCAAGGATGAGCTCACTTATCACGAAGTTCCCTCATCCATGGATGAATTTATAGCACTTTGAATCAGTCTGGATTCCCATTTTCAGGAGCGACAGACTGAGAGAGAGAGAATTCGCAGAATCCTCCCTTCTTGTCCTCCTACCTATCTAGCCACTAGACTGTTCTCTACCCCTCGTACACCTCCTGTTGCCTCTGAGGGGGAACCTATGGATCTCTATTCCCTTAAGTCCTCTGAATCTGAAAGACAGAGAAGGAGGAGGTTAAGACTGTGCATCTATTGTGGTTCTAATTCACACCAACTTAAGAATTGTTATATACTGCCGGGAAAAGCCAACACTTAGAGGATAAAAGTGGGGCACCTCTAAGCATAACCACTACCAATTCCCCTCACTCTTCTTGAATCCTGATACCTGTTACCCTTACCTTTCTCCAGAACTCTGTTCATGCACAGACCTTTGTTGATTTAGGGGCAGCTGGAAATTTCCTAGATCACTGTTTAATGATTCGCGCAGGCTTGCCTCTTCTTCAGAAAAACCAATGCCTTAAAATAACCACTCTGGATGGCACACCCCTTGGATCAGGTTTAATCCATTTTGAATCAGAACCTCTAATTATGACTGTGGGAGTCTTACATTCTGAACAGATACAATTTGATGTTATTCATTCAATCCTCAATTTGATTGTACTGAGGAACAGTTGGCTTCCTGGGGTAAACCATGTTTCCATTCCTGTCTGGCCATGGTTACCCCATTGCTTTGCACCCTTTTTTCCACTCTACAGACCTCTTCCACCCTTCCTTCAGTATATGCAGATTTCATGGATGTTTTTGAAAAGAAGGCAGCTGATTTGCTGCCACCTCACCGCCCATACGACTGCAAAATAGAATTGTTTCCTGGAGCCCCACTTCCTAAGGGAAGGACCTATCCGCTGTCCAAGGCTGAAACTAAAGTCATGGAGGACTACATCCAAGAGAATCTAGCTAAAGGCTTTATTCACCCGTCCTCCTCTCCTGCAGGAGCAGGATTATTTTTTGTTAGCAAAAGGAATGGTGGTTTAAGACCATGCATTGACTACAGAGCTCTGAACAACATCACAATTAAGGACCTTAATCTATCCCCTTGAACACTGAACTTTATGACTCACTCCAAAATGCCTGTTACTTTACAAAACTTGATCTTCGTGAGGCATACATCCTCATTTGTATATTCCCAGGACACGAGTGGAAGACTGCCTTCGACACAAGATCAGGTAATTATGAATACTTTGTGATACCTTTTGGGTTGTACAATGCCCCTGCTGTCTTTCAAGCTTCCGTCAATGATGTCTTATGTGACCTTCTTAAAGTACTGTCATTGTTTATTTGGATGACATCCTCATATTTTCCACAACCTTAGAGGAGCATCATGAGCACGTAAAACAGGTGCTTATTCGGCTAAGAAACAATTCTCTGGTAGCCAAGCTGGAGAAATGTGAATTCGACCCAGTCCAGATCCAGTTCCTTGGATATATTATTTCAAAGGAGGGTTTTGCCATGGATCCTACAAAGCTAAAAGCAGTTTTGGAATGGCCTCAACCCACCACTTTGAAAAAACTACTGAGATTCTTGGCGTTCTCTAATTATTATTGCAAGTTCATAAAGAACTTCTCCAAGATTGTTGCTCCCCTCACTGGTCTAACTAAGCGAAACAGGGACTGCAAGAATTGGCCTCCAGCAGCTATGAATGCTTTCTCTCTCCTAAAAAAGGCCTTTTATACTGCTCCTGTATTCTGCCATCCTTATCCAGATCTGCACTTCACCTTAGAGGTTGATGCCTTGGAGATAGGAGCTGGTGCTGTCTTGACTCAAAGGGATCCTTCAACCTCCAAATCGCATCCTGTAGCCGTTTTCTCCAAAAGGTTTTCCCCTGCAGAGAGGAACTACAATGTGGGGAATCGTGAACTGCTAGCCATTAAAATGGCCCTTACTGAGTGGCGACATTGGCCAGAGAGAACTACCAACCCCATTCAGATTCTTACCAATCATAAGAACCTGACATACTTGGAAACAGCTCATCGACTCAATCCCTGACAGGCCAGGTGGGCCTTATTCTTTTCTTGCTTTAATTTTACAATCTCTTATCTTCCTGGGACCAAAAACAAAAAGGCTGACACACTTTCCCGTCAGATTCCCCACTATAATGGCTCTTCTGAAGCCCTATCAAACACATCATTCCTTCCTCCTATGTGATTGCTCAATTTAACACCTCGCTACTGAAGTGATTACAACATTCTCAGTCAAGGAAAACTCCCAAAGCCCCTATGACTCCTGAGATCCTTTTTGTACCTCCTAACCTATACACTCCTGTGCTATCCTGGGCACATGATAGCAAACTATCAGGTCATCCTGGTTTGACAAGAACCTTTAAACTTCTTTCTCGGCATGTTTGGTGGCCTACCATGAATTCTGACTCCCAAGAGTATGTCAAGGCTTTTCAGACTTGTGCTATCAATAAAACTCCCCGATCTTTACCTCATGGCTTACTTCAACCTTTGACCTCCCTCCTTCTGACCATCATACGGTTATAAGGGTTGTGGTGGATCGATTTTCCAGGTTTGCTCATTTTGTGCCCTTGGTCAAGTTACCTACTGCCCAAAGAGTTGTCAACTCTGTTTCTTCTTCATGTAGTACGTCTTCATAGTATACCTGTAAATATTGTCTCTGACAGAGGATCTCAATTCATTTCCACCTTCTGGAGAGCTTTTTACAAAATGATTGGGACCTAGGTTTCCTTGTCTTCTGATTATCATCCCCAGACCAATGGTCTGACAGAGAGAACAAATCAAGAATCTCGAAACCTATCTTAGAGCTTATGTCGATTCCCAGCATACCTATTGGTCTGGACTGTTGCCCCTAGCTGAACTGGCAAGGGGCAGTCATTGGAATTCATCTTTACGATGCTCTCCATTTCAAGCTGCAGCAGGCTACCAACCCTGTGTCTTCCCTCTTTCAGCTCAGTCTACGGGGGTTCCTACTGTTGATCATCGTTTCACTGGCCTTACTACTCATTGGCAGCGTATATGCTCTCAGTTATATTTAGCTGTCTCCAGATACAAGAGGCATGCTGGCCATCAGCAAGCTACTATTCGTGCATTTGCAGTAGGTAAGTGAGTCTGGGTCTCTTCTCGACATGTTCGCTTAAGTCAGCCCTTTTACAAATTGGGTCCTCGCTACATTGGTCCTTACAAGGTCCTCAAAAGACTTTTCTCCTGTGACCTTACCCAGAACCGTGCATATCCATCTGGTCTTCCACATCTCTCTGCTCAAACCCTACATCACGAACAGATTTACCTCCTCCTCCACCACTCTTGGTTCATGGTGAGCCGGAGTATGAGATTGCCAAGATCCTAGACTCCAGGTATAGACACAGGCAACTGCTATACATCGTGCACTGGAAGGGTTACTCTGTGGCGGCTCATTCCTGGGTTCCTGCCTGTCATGTGCATGCTCCCTCTCTGGTCTCCAGGTTTCATACTGCTCACCCCACCAAACCTATTTAGGGTCCCGGAGGTACCCTTTGAGAGGGGGCTCTGTCATGCCACTCCATTCCTTGTGGCTGTTGCCACGGATGCAGACGGATATTTCCGGTTGCCATGTCCGTTACCATGGATGTGGCGGGGCTCTGGGCGCACTTGCAACAATGATATCACTGCTCTGAGCACTCCTGGAATTTTTCCTTGGCGCAAACCTGGGGCTATGTAAGTACCTCTTTTCCTTACTTACATCGCCGAAGTATAGGTTGTTTAGTGCTTCCTGGGTGTTATTCTCCTGATTTGCTGTGTTGTTATTATTATACCTTACTGTTGCTGAACTCTGCTTGCCTCTGACTACTCTCCTGTT